>NW_025776570.1:70000-140037 GCF_021130785.1 Homalodisca vitripennis
CGGAGAGGGAGCCTGAGAAACGGCTACCACATCCAAGGAAGGCAGCAGGCGCGCAAATTACCCACTACCGGCACGGGGAGGTAGTGACGAAAAATAACGATACGGGACTCATCCGAGGCCCCGTAATCGGAATGAGTACACTTTAAATCCTTTAACGAGTACCAATTGGAGGGAAAGTCTGGTGCCTGCAGCCGCGGTAATTCCAGCTCCAATAGCGTATATTAAAGTTGTTGCGGTTAAAAAGCTCGTAGTTGGATCTGTGTCTTACGATTTCGGTTCATCGCTCGCGGTGTTATCTGACATGTCCTGTGGGACGTCCTGCCGGTGGCGGTCCGAGCTCCCGGCGGTGTATATGGTCCACCTGAAGCATCCCGAGGGTTCCGGCCGCCGATTCAATCCCGCCGCGGTGCTCTTGACTGAGTGTCGAGGTGGGCCGGCACGTTTACTTTGAACAAATTAGAGTGCTTAAAGCAGGCTGATTTCTGCCTGAATACTGTGTGCATGGAATAACGGAATAGGACTTCGGTTGTATTTTGTTGGTTTTAAGAATCCGAAGTAATGATTAGTAGGGACAGGCGGGGGCATTCGTATTGCGACGTTAGAGGCGAAATTCTTGGATCGTCGCAAGACGTACCTAAGCGAAAGCATTTGCCAAGTATGTCCTCGTTAATCAAGAACGAAAATTAGAGGTTCGAAGGCGATCAGATACCGCCCTAGTTCTAACCATAAACGATGCCAGCCAGCGATTCGCCGAAGTTCCTCCGATGACTCGGCGGGCAGCTTCCGGGAAACCAAAGCTTTTGGGTTCCGGGGGAAGTATGGTTGCAAAGCTGAAACTTAAAGGAATTGACGGAAGGGCACCACCAGGAGTGGAGCCTGCGGCTTAATTTGACTCAACTCGGGAAACCTCACCAGGCCCGGACACCGGAAGGATTGACAGATTGATAGCTCTTTCTTGATTCGGTGGGTGGTGGTGCATGGCCGTTCTTAGTTGGTGGAGCGATTTGTCTGGTTAATTCCGATAACGAACGAGACTCTAGCCTGCTAACTAGGCGTCTCCGGTATCCACAATAGTGCTACCGGCGAATTAAATTATTCTTAGAGGGACAGGCGGTTTCTAGCCGCACGAGACTGAGTACTACTATTATTATTCGGACTTAATCCACGAGGTGTCAAGCCAAAAGACAAAAGTACACTAAGAAACATAATGTGACAATTTACGTTAACAATTTTAAAAGAATGGTATTTAAATTGTTTCATCAAATGTTTTCTGCTAGGCTGTGAAATAATTTTAGGGAAAAAGAAATAAAGAAAGAGAAAACAAAATATGAAGTGTATAAAGAAGAGTTACCAGCAGGCTTTTGTTGGTCGATTTTCGTATCTGCCAAATGGCTTACTTACTAATCTCTGTGTTAAATAGAAGAAAACAAAAACTATTTTTCACTTCTATATTTTGGGGGATTTAATACCCCCGTCTTCAGGAAGTTTTAAATAAAAATTAATACAAAACTATAACATGTAAACAAGAATTAATAAAACATAAATGTAAACACAGTGCATAAAATTTGATGAAGTCCAGCTGACGTGAAATTTTTCCAATTCAATCTTGTTGGAACAGTTGACTTTTATAAAGGGTGGAATACAACTTGTAATTTATGGCGAATTTTGAATTTTATAAAATTATTTAAAAAGTTATCTTAAATTTAGGCCAAATGGATTTTTTCTCTTCAACATAATTTGATGAGCTTGCTCCATGTGCATCATTTTAATCTGTTGTAGTTTTCATCAGGGCATTGTGGTAGTTGGTGTATTCCTTTTAATTTAAAACACTCTTCAATTTTTGTCTTTTTTGTGTTCTAGACAATGTCTTGCCAATGGTTTATCTTCATCCTTATGGAAAATGTCAAACCTATGCCCTGTCATACGGATTCTCAAATGGTTTGATGTTTGGCCAATATATTGTTTGGAGCAAAACTTACAATTAATTTGGTATATTACATTTTTTGAATTACAGTCAATTTTGCCAATTATAGGATAGGTCATTCCGGTACTACTGCTATTGAATTCTCTTGAAGAACCCTTAAGTTTACATGTTCCACATCGTGATTTTTTACACGGATCACATCTATTTCTTGTGTAGTTGATGGATTTTGGAACTAGTGTGTTAACAAGCTTGTTTTTCAAATTTGGAGGTCTTCTAAAAATTACTCGAGGTGCTTTGGAAATAAAATTTTAAGTGTCAGGGGAACTTTGAAGAATATTAAATCCAATTTTTATAATAGAATTATTTTGTGTAGACCAGGGAAGAATTGAGTAATAAATTTAGGTTCTTAATTACAGAATTATTTTCTTAATGATGTCTAAGGGTCATTTTTATGGCATTTTATAGTAAGGGAAAAAAGTTAAAAACCTAAATTAGTGAATGTTGGTTGACAGGATAAATATTCGTAACTTATTAACGTTTAGTGGTTTAAAATGAACATTTTCAAAACGGTATTGTGTAGATTTTAAGATAAAAATTGTATGTATTTTTATCTATTCAATGTAGTTACCCATAGTTATGTATAAGTAGCAAATCTAATACTAAATCATATATTTGTGGATTTGATTACTTTTTTGTAATAAGCGTGACTTAAAGAATACAAATAATTGAGGAGTGATCCAATCATAATTAATAGAATAATCATTTGTGATATTAATCTTTTTTTATTTAAAGAAAATATTTGTAATTGCAGGATGTATACGTTAGGCAAAAACACCGTAATGATTATTTGATTTTTAGTGTAAGAAAATTGTAATACGCCAAACTACGTCTCTTACCCCCATTGAACTCAATCTGGTCTGGGTAAAAGTTTCATACAAATTTATCGATCACCAAAATGCTGGTATTTACTATGGTTCAGTCAATAGTGTTTTAAGTGAAGTAAAATATGTCTAAAGAGGCAGGAAACATGGTTAAATTATACAGAATTGATTGGTTTTATAATTAAAATTTTTAATCAATGTTTAGGCTTTAATTGTGCTAACTAGATTTCTGCTATGAAGAGCTCTAGGTATTACAATATTAACACTGCAATTAATGTTTTTGGAATTTATATAAAAAATATTAGTCACAACTGAGGTATTGGTATTAGAGGAAATATTTTTAATGTAAATATATTCTTGCTGCATTTTGAGTTTATGACAGATAGAACATTTTTTATTACTTCGCTCAGAGTAAAAATATACCATGTCGGTTCGTTCAATTCATTTGACATTTAGCCTTCATTGTTCGCTATGGGTTTTTAACAAATTATAAACTTAATCACGTATGTTTGACAATCACGAAATCACTTATATTTGTAAAAGGACATAAAAATATCACTAGTTTTAATTTGTGCTGTTTTGAAAATTCTATGTAGTTATTGAAACAACATTGTTAATTTATAGTCTCCGTTGTTGATGTTAGGAATAATATTTACGAGGATGATGTTTATAGAGAATATTCAGTTAATTTTTATAATTTATATGGTTTATGAACTGACTATGTCCATTCTAATGTCAAGTCGATTGATAATCACAAAAGCCATTTCCACATTTAATAATCCTTTATTCAACTAATAAAGGCATTTAAACGATTACAGTGTTACATACGAGATAAAAGTCAACTTTGAAGACATTGACAACCAGGCGGTGAGGCGCTGTGTACAAGGAAGTACCTATAGTAGCCAACATATTTAACTCTGTATGATTATATTGTTGTAACACATGCCACAAATTCAAAACTTGTTATAAAAGAGTAGAGACAGATCCTTTCTTAAGGCTTATTTCACCCATCTTTGTGGGCTTCTGGCATGTGCGAGGGTTTTATTATACAGAATAAGTAGGAGAGTCGAAGGTACTGAGAATTATTGTGCCACACAGGTTATGAAGCTGTGGTCTCTTTCTTTGTCAGATCCAAAGCGCAAAATCTTACATAGTGCGGTTATTGACTCTAGCAATACCAGTTAGTATTTTTAACAGTATATTATTGTATCTATTCACTTGTAAAATGTGATAATGTTATGTAAGATAATGTTTTAAAGTACAGGAGAGCAATCAATGTCAACTATACAATAATTATGAACAGTCCATTAAGCCAGTGCAACATCCATACTAGTGTTACGGCAGAGGTTTGATAACTTCATATTGTATAAGAAAATATTTCACATGCTGTCAATGGTATACACGATTTATTTACTGAAGGCAAATCACCTCGACTATTTAAGTGTTATATGAAATTATATTTATTTGTCAATCTTACACCGATTTATGTAATTATTTATGGTATTTTTAATAAGATAATAAATTATTTACCAAATAACTATACAATTGCTGTTTAACAGTACTGTAATGTAGACTACTTGAATAATATACATCAAAGCGAAAACTTTATGAAATCTACGACGTTTTTTAGTTACAAATATACTAATTAACAATAAAATGTCATCGAATATTTTCTGTTGATATTGTATCACAGTGATAATTATCTATCACATAAACCATACTCGGATGGTCAACATATTATTTTGTTATTTTGGATGTATGTTTATGAATAATCAGATAACAAAAATCGACCTAATTTTATGTTATTATTCGAAACGTAAATAAGCAAATAAAGATAAAAACTAAAATAAAAATTCAAAATTTAAACATACACAGATGTTTATATATTTTTAAATCTATGGAAACAAAAAATGATAGGTATTTCAATATTTTAAATTACGAAGTGCCGTTTAAAAAATTCGTTGATTTCATGCCACGTCGTGTTGGAGAAGCGTGATCAATAACAAAATTCGGAGACAAAAGCTTGACAAGGGCCAGGACTTTTCATAGTTTCAGTTTCATGTTCAAAGCTGGTCAACACGCAGGATGTGGAAAATCTACACCAAGTGTGCGATTGCAAAGACCAGGGTCAGCATAAGGACTTAGAGATGAGTTGAATTAATTATTTATAAATCAAAGTTTCTGCTCTCAGTATTCGTCTCACAAAAATTAATTTATATCCTAGTTTTTGCGATTATTAATTACAGCAAAAAAGGTAAAACAATACCAATGTAATAATAAAATGTTATAAATTGAAAGGATTTTCTCAGTCTTTAAGGAATTTTACATTAAGTATATTACTTGTATCGTGAGCATTATGGTAATCAACAAATAAAAAGAACTTCTGTTTTAAGGTTTTTAATTCTTTCGGTACTCTAAGCGTACAAAAAGAATCAGTATATAAGTTCCACAGACTGATAATCCAATCTTTCTTTTCAGATCCATTCATACATATCTTTAAAACGTGTAGAGATTACTAAGAGAATTATTTACTTTTAAATCTCTAAGGAAACTTTTTAAAGAATTTTATAGTAGGGTACATATTTAAAATAAGTTAAAACTAGTGAATGCTAGCTGACTTATGATTAAAATATAAAACTTTGTCGCATTAACTAGTTTAAACTCAATAATTAAATAACGATATTCTCCAGATTTGTAGGGAAATATAGTCTTTAATGTTTAATTTATCTAATTAGATACTGAGATTATCAGTAGAGTTCTCTTCCATTTTAAAAGAGATTAAAAATTAATAACTTAAATCATACAGTTATAGAAACAAATTATTAGATACCATTGTCACCTTTAAATTTTATTTAAACTACGTATAATAACATAAATCTGTTTCATGCCAAAGTATAATTAATTAATCGTTAACCAGAATATTTATGAACATATTTAATTAATTATAGATTGTGTTGTTTCTAGCAGTTTTGTTTGTGGTTACAATGGATATACCAAAGTACTGTAAATTAACGCCTCATAATATATGAAAATGCTCTTGGAGTACTTAACAAATAAAACGTATTATTGAGTAAAGGTAAAATTTTACAATTAAAATTATTCATTGCTCTAATATCCGGGAAATGTATTGCCTACATACTTTAGTCGGCGAGTAAACTGAGTCGGTTAATAAGGTTGAAGTGATGAAACATTACTCAATGTGAAGTCGGACTGAGTGAGTAATGAAGCGGAGAGAGCTGATGGTTATTCTCATGAAAAAATATGCAGCTATTGTTAGTCACTCATTGCTTAGGAATATTTTAGCAGTTTTTTTATATATACATTAGAAAAGGAAATACAAAACCACCCAAAGCGTTGTGTGCATTACATAACTAAAATGCTACCTTTATATACTTAATGTCCATTATTTAATATGAAAAGAAAAAAAACATTTTAAAAAGTCTGTTTGACCTTACAATATTATACATATGTTCCCTTTTAGGAACAAACTAAAAATTGGTTGGAAATAAATCTACTGAGTTACAAGCTAATAATACGCTCTTAGAAATTTAATAGATTTTTTTAGTTGAAATATTTTGATGATACACATTTAGTACGATGCTACACATGCATCATGTCGTGATTTATTTGGAACACTCTCAGTTAGGAAATCTCATTTTGATGCATTTGCACAGGCTTATGCAGATGAGTCGACTTGATAATTATGGTGACTGTTAAGTTTAAAACCACAGTTACGGAGTTGCCTAATACAACCCTGAAGAGAGAGGTAAACTGGTGTGGTAGCATTGTCTTTGTTTTAACCCAGCACAGGACCGTGCCTTCTCATTTTTAGGATGGGGAATCATTGGGGGCCATCAGTCCTTTTTTGGTGAGGAGGTTCTACCATCGAGTTGGTGTTTCAAGTTAAGTTGCTAACTTCGTGATTGACACATGACAGAATTGGGGACCACAAGTGCAAACATTTGTTTCCAGGGGAATATGTTTACTAAGGAGTGCAGGCTAATCAGAGGGTCTTGTTGTACAGAACCGAAGCTACTGTAGTGGCTTTAAATTTCTAGGATTAGACTTGGATTAACGTTTGGGGTTGTTGTCTCGAGGTTAAATACTGAGTACGGACTGGCTCGCATCCTAAGGATAACATGCCTGCAAAATACCGGAGCTAACCCAAATCACATGGTTATTGCCTTAGATGGTTGTCGTAATCTTGCTTTGTGCATTACAATAGGGATATGGCCAGGAGGATTGTCTACTCACTTTAGTAGGAAGTTCCTTATCTAGTATTGCGCTATAAATGATTTTTAGAATTTATATATATGGTGTGTTACACATTATTTCGATACATATACCTCAACGATTTTTCTTTTGACAAATCCTTCAGGATTATGCTGTTTTTCAACGAACGAATTTTTCAAGGGGCGTTCACTGATCAACGCAATACTCTGTGAAGTCTTACATTATTTTCCCTATAACAACAATAACCAGGAACATTGTATTTATTAAAATATTTTGACATTGGGCGTTATAAATTTTACAGTTTGATTTTCAAGAAACTGAAAACGTAATTAATTTAAGATAACATGTTACGAATGTTGACGTCAAATTTAATGATATTGAAAAATAATAGATATTTTTATAATTTATACTTTGTGCTTAACAAATATAAATTCTTTGGAGGAAATTATAAACCTGAAAATTCGTCTTCTTGATTTCCGACTTAAAAGGTGCGGTGATATACAGCCAATTGTAGTGTTTACATGCAAAACGTTGGGTTAATAACATTTGATTCTGAATTTTTTTAAATTAGCTTAAATAAAAATTTCAAACAACTCCATATTTTTCCCAACAATGGCAAAGGTTTGTAATTGCTTTAAAATGGTTTGGTTTTTTATGTATCTGAATGATAGTACCTGTTTTTTGAAGTTATTGCTACAACTAATGAATACCTAACGCTTGCACCATGCTACTATTTTAGGCAATAAACAAATTGTGTTGTTGATTGGGCTTATATATGTACCCATAAATGGAAGGATATTTAACATTCCACTATATATTCTGTTTTATTATCCACGCAGTGTATGTACAGTCATCTCTTTTGGGCATGATAAAATGTATAGCTCATTTATTTCTTGGATAAAAAAGCAACATCCCCTAATTGGTTAATTTCATTATATGATTAATTGATAAATTGCATTCTAATTTATTATTACTTAGAACAGTTAGCTTATATTTTTATAGCATAGAATACCTAGACTATATTGCTTTAAATCATAAATTTATATATTATACTCGTTTAAATCTGCCTAATAGGGTTAGCGTTATTATTACACAGCCGAAACATTTAACAAAGGTTTAATTTATAATATAAACTTAAATATAATTATTTATGCATTATAGTTTTAGTTATTTTTATAGTACTTTTTTGAAACTTAAAACTACGCTATTGTAGACCAATTAGCAATAGTATAAAATGTAATTTTTAACAGTGTCCCTGGATTTTGTATCCAAACTCTAATAATGTAGCACATGCATCATAACTTTAGACGAGGAACATTTTATTATAATTTTTATAATTATGTTTCATTCACAAGTTTATTACATTAAAATTTTATGTGTTGGGGTAGCGTTCCGTTTAGTGTTAGTAGTAGTCGTGACGTCAGCAATATAAGGAGAATGGTAAGACGTAAGCAGCAGTTCATATAAAATGGTATTTTATATCCATGGAAACAACATAACATTGATATAATTTAATTTGTATAAGAAACTCTACAATTATATGTCACTGAATGTTTTAAACTTTGCTCAATTCACAGTTAGTCACGGAAGTAGCACTATGAACTCGATTTGATGGCCAGAAGCAGGACAAGAATTTACATGGATGAGTCACTTTAATTCTTTATAAATAATAGTTTTTAATCACTACTTCTCTATTATTGAAGTTAATTAAGTGTGACTACCCTATTATTGTTAAAGTAGTGGTTTGAACATCTCATAATGGTAATAAAAAAGTTATAGCTTTCATTTTATGAGTCCTATACAGAAGTTAATAATTGCAAACAAATTACATAACATACCTTTATTTCACACAAATCTTTCAAGTTTTTGATTTTTTTAAATTAAATTATCAAAATAGTATGTTAAGTATTTTGTTTTCCCTTAGGAATTATATAATTGCAGTTTAAATGCACAATGAATTAATTTTTATTTAGTTATAACGCGATTAAAATTAACAGGACTTTTACATGAGGAAGTTTAACTTAATCGACAAATAACGTTCGTATATTTTGTAAGCTAAGAAATAACATATTTATGTTTTTAAATTCTTTCAATAAACTATGTGTACAGAAATAATCAGTTTAAAATCATTTCTAACACATCGTCCAAGCTATATACTATCCGTTCATACATATCTGTTTAAAAAGTGTAAATATTACTTAAAGAATAATATTTGTACATTTTTTTAGCTAAAAAAGAACTTCAGATTTATATGTTTAAATCCTTTTAGTACTCTAAGTGTACAGAAAGAATCAGTTTACAATTATTATCTACACATGGTCCAAGCTATATAATATCCGTTTATACATATCTGATAAATGGTGTAAAGATTATTTGAAGAAATATTTACTTACATATGTCTGAGAGATATGACTCAGGCATTCAATATCAGTGATATATTGAAAATAATTAGAAATAAGCAAATGGTTTGATTTAGGAAATAAATTCATCTCTTAATAACATTTAATTGTTTACACTTAATTAAATAATAACTATATTAGGCAGATTTGAGGAGAGATAGGGTCTGTAACTTTTGATTTAACCAATTAGTTACTGAAACCATCACCGGAACTCTGTGGTTAACTTTTACAAATATTTAGAATTAAATCTATTTTCGTCTTTTTGATTCTGTCATAGTACAAACAATTTTTTTATTCATTTTGAAACACATCTAGGTTAATAAACATTTAGTTTTGGAATCTAAAGCATAGTTTTTAGTAAAATTATTTATGTTAAAAAGATTCCTTTTCAAAATAAATATAAAACATAAATGAGAATACCTTTGTTCTTATTAGTTAAAAAACATAATAATTAGTTTAATAAAAAATATTAATTATAAACTGTACTACTCTATAAATTATTAAATATGTCAAGAATCACGTAATGTCAGATTACTGTTTACAATGCTACTTAATTACTAAACAAACAGCATGTATTACTAAGTCCCTCATAAAGAGGTTGACGCTAAACTTCTAGATAAAATATGAAGAGCCTCTTTGGGCGTAACAAAGTTCATGAAACAAAATGACGTCATGGAATCATATCAATATTTTAAAGACAATTGAGAGAGTCATATCTTAAGTTAAGAAATTTTAGTTCATTATGAAGGAGATTGTAAATTATTTAATTATTAAAAGCGTAACCGTGTTAAAATAAAAAAGATTTTTTTTATTTACCACTATTTTGTTCGTCATTACGTATATACGTATGTATACGTATATATATATATATATATATATATATATATATGTTCTGTCGATGGCTCCTAAACAAAAACACTGAAGAGTATCACATTTTCACAAAAATATTGTGGACAGATGAAGCCAGTTTTGCAAGAGAGGGTGTTTTCAACTCCCATAACATCATGTTTCGGCTACAGAAAATCCTAGAGCTATGAGAGAATAATCTTTTCAGCATCGGTTTGCAATAAACGTGTGGGCGGGAGTAGTTGGTAATATTTTATTGGGACCCTATGTCATTGATGGAAGTTTAACAGGAGAAAAGTATCTTGACTTTATACAACATAACTTGCCTCAACTTCTAGATCAACTCACTCGACAACAAAGAGAAGAGTTAATTTCTCAACACGACGGCGCACCTCTCACTTTTCCAACAATGGAAGGCAGTGGTTGAATGAAAACTATCCAACTTGGATTGGGCAAGGAGGGACTGTTGCTTGGCCACCAAGATCCCCGGATCTCAACCCCATGGACTTTTATGTTTGGGTATACATGAAGAGCCTGGTGTACAAGACAGTCGTTCCCAACGAAGTGGATCTGCACGACCGTATACTTGACGATGCAAACAAAGTGAGGGATGAGTTGTCTAACAATGTTACTGTGCGTGCTATTCGGAAAAGAGCAAAAGCCTGTGTTCGGGAAAATGGAGGGCAATTTGAACATCAAATAAAGTAGAGAGTGTTCTCAAATCGATATGATTGTAATCATATTATTGTATTTTCACTACTTGCTTGTCTTTTATAATGATTTTTTTTTCCTTTGGGATATTGGGGTGGATTCCTAGATCCTCACACGTCAACCTGAGCTTATTGTGTGCCCCTTTGATGTTAGAGGGGTAAGCCTATCTTCGTGCCCTTAATTAGGCTAAGAAGCTTTTTCCCCGATACTAGCATCTGGTTCGTCGCCTGGTTGTTTATCACCGAAAAGAGCCCTTCTCCTTGCTCCCAGTCTCTCACAGTCCAGTATTATGTGTTTTTGCAGTCTCTTCAGACTTATTGCAGAGTCTACACTCCGAGTCCTCATTTCGTAAACCTAGAGTGTTTAGGTGTTTCCTGAAGTGGCCGTGTCCAGTGATCAAGGCAATCACTTGCTTAACCCGATCCCTCCCCAGCCCCATCAGCCATCTGGTGAATCCGGAGCTACAATCGGCAAGCAGTCTTTTGCCGAGTGCTTGTCCTTGGTGACTCTGCCACCGCAAGCGGTGTGTCTTCCTGGACCATTTGTTTATACTTTGATAAGCGGCTGACTTGCTTATACCACAACTCGGTTCTGGACCGGTGTATGGCATGCTTGCTCCGCTTTTGGCAAGCCTGTCGGCGCATTCGTTGCCACCTATGCCTGTGTGGCCCGGTACCAAACCAAGACGCACACAGTTGCGTGATCCAAGCTTGCAGAGAGTGTTAAAGCACTCCCACACAAGCTTGGATGAAATGCTGTTGGAGTCAAGAGCTATAAGAGCTGCCTGACTGTCTGACATTATACAGATGTTCATTTCCTGGTACCTTCTGGTGAGGCCTAGGTTGGCACAGGCTAGGATACCATAGATTTCGGCTTGAAATATGGAGCAGTTCCGACCCAAACTGCCGCTAAGGGCAGTTCTAGGGGATTGACTAAACACTCCATATCCAGTTCTACCCTTAATAAGCGAGCCATCCGTGTACCAGACAAAGCTCTTTCTTATTGTTGGGATGTTATCTTGCGATTTCCACTCATCTCTGGAGTAGAAGTCAACAGAGAATGGCTTATTGAATACGAACTCCGTTCTCATTGTGTCGGAGACCATTTCGAGAATAGCGCTTGGGTTTACAGCTTCAGTGATGGCGCCATGGCTCGCGTTAGACGCGCCATTCCTCCACAAGCCAGCAACCATCAGCCGATAAGCTGACTTACGCGCTTCAGCTTTTATATGAACATCAAGAGGTAGAAGTCCTAAAGCCACCTCGAGGGTCGCTGAGGGACTGCTCCTGAATGCTCCGGTTACAAAGATTGTGCCAAGCCTTTGTAAGCTTTCAAGCTTGGCTTTGGCAGTTACCTGATTCACCTTTGTCCACCAGACTAATGAACCATAAGTGATTTGAGGCCTTACAACTGCTTTGTAAAGCCATAGTGCTATATGGGGTTTTACGCCCCATGAGATTCCTGCAAGTCTCCTGGACGTCATGAGCGCCCACTTTGCTTTGTGCAGGATATTATTAAGATGATCATTCCACGTAAGCTTATGGTCTAGAGTCAGTCCTAAATATTTGACTGTCTTTGACCACTCCAGCTGAGTGGATGCGAGTTTCAACCTAGAAAGAGACTCTAGGTTCTTTTTTCTAGTGAATGGTACAACTACTGTCTTAGAGGGATTTACTTTCAGTCCCTCTCCCTGACACCAGTTGTGTACATGTTGAAGGTTGGTATTCATGATATCAACAACAACATTTGTGTATTTTCCCTGTACCATAAGGACTATGTCGTCTGCATATCCTTGGACATAGATTCCGTTGTTAGTAAGGTCCTCAAGTAGACCATCTACTACTAGATTCCACAGTAGAGGTGACAGGATGCCTCCTTGAGGACATCCCCTTGTGGGTGCGATCACAAGCGATACTTCATTGAGATCGGCCCTGATCCGTCTGGAGCACAGCATGGCCCTAAGCCACCGGCACAGAGCTGGCTCGAGGCCACGTCGCTGTGCTCCCCCTTACCATTGCAGTGAATTTGGCATTGTCGAAAGCTCCTTCAATGTCTATGAAGGTGCACAATGCCAATTCCTTGGCGGACAGGCTATCCTCAATCCTACTGACTAATTGGTGCAGTGCTGATTCACAGGATTTGCCTTGCTGGTATGCATGTTGGTTGCGATGAAGGGGAGTGTCTGAGAGAACTCCCTTTCTCAGGTGCCTCTCCACCAGTCTTTCTAATGTTTTCAGTAGAAACGAAGATAAACTGATGGGACGAAAAGATTTAGGGACAGAGTAGTCCGCTCTCCCTTTTTTAGGGATGAAGACCACCCTGTTATAATGAATAAATACAATGTATTTATACTTAGATTTTTAACCAGTTAATAATTTTTTTTTTAATATAACCCCATTTGTTAAATGTTCATGCATAATCAAGTATATCTTTAAAAACATTTAACCCAATCAAATTAAAAGCGAACTATTAGATTGTTTAATTATGTGCAATTATAATAACAATAGTATAAATACAAAATAATTAATTTTAAAAAATTATTTTGCTTATTTTTTCTTCGTCTTAACATGTTAAAGAATTTAAAAAAAAATTGTTAAGATTTGAAACAAATAGTAAGCATGTATTTTCGCATCAGCGAAACTTTTATTTTAGTTATAGTTTGAACAGTTTTTACGTTCCCTGTGTTTTCTTGTATTCAAAACACTGAAACAAACATATTCAATAGTGTAGTGTATGGTTGGAAATCTTATAAAATTGCGGAGTTTTTAAAATATTTAACTACTTTCTTGAATACAGGATGTAGAAAAATACAATAGACCAATGTTTTTTTGATTTTTAACAGATACTTAAATTTTTAACTTTGGAACTATTGACAATGGAGTTTTTATTATTGATCCTTTAAATTTTTCACTTATTCTTATTCAAAATTTAATGTAGAATACGAAAAATACGCCATTTACTCAAATCCGTTTACAGGTAGTTGAGAAATTGGTGTAATATTTTTAAAAACATGGTTATTTAAGAAAAAAATTTAATAATTCTTTTTGAAGGCAATGTTTTTGACTTGGAAACTCTTACATGCATCATTACACTTCATTTACTTTTTAATTTCACCCAAAAATGTTTGTAACACTGATGACCAGCCACCCTGATAACTTTCGAAGTGAAAGTAGGGAGGATTCCTGAAAGAGAGACTCAGTTGGATAACGCACATTTTTCCTCAACCCTGCCTTTAGTATACTCTTTTGCGTAATGAAACGGGGTTCAAGATGACTTTTACACGTACCGCCCCACGCAATGTTAGCGAAGGAAAGAAGTGACTGGACGTAAGCACAATACGCTAATTTTATCTCATTTCCGTTAAAATTTCACATAGTTTTCTAAATCCATAAATATAATTTCTAATTTAGTTAAGGACATAATCAACGTGCTCAGACCATTTTAAGCGTGAGTCAAAAACAACTCCAAGGTATTTGTAGCGTTTCACGAGCTCTATTTCTTTTCACCCACTTGTCGAATTCGAGTAACTATCGCACTGATGAATTATTAGGTCTGTCAAATTATATTGTGTACTAGAATGCAAAGAAATAGGCATAAATAATGTTTTTTAAAATATTCAATGAAAAAATATTTTGTTTTAAACCATTTTTTTAACGTCTTAGCTCCCCTTCTGTGTCTATATCTGTTGCCAGGTTATTTCCTACAGCGGAAAAAATTTATTAAAATCATTGGAATCTGTTTAAGAGCATTGGATTCATAATGGCTCCTGGAAGACGCTTTTTAATAGGAAACGAGTCCTTGGTGTTGACTCTTCCAGCTAACTCATTTATAAAACCCCAAAATAATTTTTGTTCCCTTTGTGTCTCATTTAATTTTGTTCTATAATATTTTCGCTATAAAATTTTACAGAGTTCGTTAAGTGTTGTCTAAAATCAATGTGTTGTTTTTTTTTTCAAATCACGGTTAAATGGTTGTCTTTTCAAAAATTTACTCATTTTATCACGTTTACGTATCAGGTTTATTAAATCAGTAGAAATCCAGGGCTTAAGGTTTGTGTTGTAAGTGGTCACGTTTTTTATTTCTTTTTTTTTTTTCTATTATTTATAATAGCACAAAAATTAGTAGAGCACTCATTGACATCAAAACTGTCCAGGACGGATTCCCATTTTGAGTTGGAGAGAATGTTAGTATGCAATGTTTGGTCAATGTATGTGATAGGTGGTAGTGGAATATCAGTAGACCTAGTGACAGCCGTGTTGAGTGTTATGTTGAGTCCTGTACTGTAGTGCTCTGTGACTGTAGTCTGTAACACGGTTGCACGGACCCTACACATGCCGTCGTAACTCACAAAGATGTGGACGATGCAAGTCATGCTATCTTCCGTCACACGTGTGGGTTTGTCCACACACTGTACCAGTCCGTAACCGTTAAAACAGTTTAAGTATCTGTTTGTAATATCGTCATTACATGTAAGCAAGTCTATGTTGGCGTCTCCCAGAAAAATGCACTGTTTTCCTTCGTTCAATGTTATTGTAATAATTGTCTAGAGCGTCAATAAAATTATTTGCATTACTATAAAAATGTTCTGTAAAAAGCTAGTATGTTAAAATGTTTGTTTGAGTGAGTAAAGTCTAGTGAAATTCCGTATAAGTCCCCTAAGTGGTTTGTATTGTAGTTACGGGTAACCGCTTGTTAACCAAGATAACCACGCCGTCATTCTGGTTCTTAGTCTTATCAGTGCGTACAAGGTCAAATACGTCAATGTTCAACTCACCCTCACCCGCACTCAGCTAACACTCGGTCAGAACAATTATATCTAAACATTCCACTACAGAATTCAAGTAAAAAGCAACTCGTCTATATTTTTGTAATGCTCCTAATATTAGTATGGAATAAATTGATGTGATCTAATTCGCTATTTTAAGAAAAACTATAGAATTCTTTATATTCTTACAAGCTATTTATTTCTAAGCAGCGATTCGCATAAAATCCATCATCAATTACAAAAAGCATTTTATTTACTGGCTGCTTGCCCGCCCAGTACATATTATAATATTGCATTACTACAAAGAGCGAAGTAAACATGTCTGAATCCTGACAGCCGACGGGTTAGCTTCTCTTCTCATTGTCTCGTGGGCACGGGTCCGAATTCCACTTCGGGCAAGACATATTTTAAGCCAACAAATAATCATGTGAGCACTGAAGTAAAGTTATTAATATTTTCAAAATAAAACTTCAGAACAATCACATTAATGGACTACTGTAGCCACTTAGATTTATCACCACCTTTCAAAATTGGAGGAATCCACTAGAGAATTTAACATTTAAATTAACACTTAATAATATGTTAATTTGAAATATGCAAATTAGTGTAACTACCTTACAGTTCAAAAGCGATCCTTAGAGATTTTACCATCTGACCACGTTGAAGACAGGAGACCTATAACTGCATGAAATTAAGTCTATTGAGAGTATATGCACTTTCAGGCACTGTGGATACAGGTGACCGTAATCTGCAGGATATATGCGGTTTCTTTTTTGATTTGTTTTATCTGCATTAAAATTGAGAGAACGTATTTCATTAAATATTATTCATAATTTACAAGATTAATTCAATTATTCCACAAAAGGATTTTGATCCAGATACCACAGTTTTACGTAAATTCAATATATATTTACGTATTAATTTTTGACAAGTCTATGGTCACATAAAATACCACAAATAATCGTCAAATCAGTTTAAAATTAATTAAACAAGTCAGGTATACTCATTTCACATTACTCTCTGATATTCGGTTTCATTTTAGTTTAAAATTAATTTATTAGAAAAACTAAGTGATTCGACTGAATACGTGCAGATTGACTGACAATTCAAATTATATAAATACTTCTCGTCACGAATCACAGCTGCTAATTTCAACTCTATTCTCCCTAAACAATGAAAAAATTCTGTAACATTCAGTTGTATTTGACAAATTTGTACAAAAACATATAGTCATTTAAAAATACGCAATGCATTTAAATGATTGTCACTATTTTATTAACTTTTGAAGTATTAAATTTTAATTCAATAGATATCAATAACTAAACGAGTGCCTTAGATTTAAGAATACTTATTTTTCAGTGTATAGACCTATATAAAATCATCTTTAATAATAAATTATTTAACCAAGTTTTACATTAGAATGATGCTTGCTTCATTTTGGGTTTACTTTATTAAAAGCTGATTATCAACGACCCAGCTGACCAAAGTTATTATATAAAACGCATAGCTCTTAGATCATATGCTTTTAGATCATGCAATTTATATTCCAAAAATTTCTCCTCCTCCGTTGTCTAGTGGATATATTTATGGCTCTCTAACTGAGAGATCACGAGTTTAAATCCCGGGGATGTCCAATCATGAGAGGAATTATGGACACAGTGACCAAATGACTTGTCAACAGCTGTTAATTATCAGTCACAATTCGGTAAAAAACATTTGGCTAATAAACAACAATTTTCAAATCAGCTGTTTGCATATTAGAATTATTTGTAAAAGTAGGAACAAAATAAATCAGGGAAATTATAATTTTCTGTTATACCTAATTGTTCCCTTTTTAATTAATTGATGTGCTTCAAATTTAAAATATATTCGTTTAGTACTAAGGTGTATATTTGGTTGTAAATGATATATTAATTTTACCTTGAAACAATTCTCAAGGCTATTTGGATTATGTTGAATCACAAGTGCAGAACATCACACCGATGATTCGCCATTCTTACACTTAGTGTACAGATTGTTTTGCGAGAAGAATCTCAGGGACAGAATTTACATGTTACTTGATATGTTACGTTTCTTGAGGTCCAATAAATGGTACTAAATTTAACGAGATATTTTTTCCGCTGCATTGCTTGTAAAACTTTTATATTAGTTTTACAAATACTGCAAAAAATAAATTTTAGAAGGAAATCGCTAATTTCTACTGAGATGTTTGATAAATAATAGGTTTGTAATAGAAATATCCTTCTAAATGGGATGTAACATATTCTAAGATACATTACTAGAATATATTTCAGTCTGTAAATCAATTTTATAATAAATGTATTTTAGGTAGGCTACAAAAATGATTTTAAGCACCAGAATAGGACATCAAAACAAAAAAATATTAATTAGCTACAACGGTTTCAGTGCCACAAACTGTTTTAAACCTGTATGTAGGAACACTTTTGTGGAAGTACGTAGCCTCCTAAGGCATTGCACAATTAACGTAATTTGATGGAGACCTATCATAATGTTCAACCGGAACTAGTCTAATATCCCATATATCAGGTAGATTACTTCATTGTTCATAGTTAAGATGATTATATTGCATAAATGAATGCAAATTATTATTGATACTGTATTACTCCACTTGCCATGGTCACAGATTTACTTCAAGTATGTCCTCAAATTGTAATCATGGAACGAATGGTTTTTTTTTAGTAATGCTAGTGTATGGTACCACTGTTTCTGTTCCTTGAATCACTCGAAAATTTCATCATAATTTTTTAGCGAACTAATTCAAAATTATGTTCATTCAATTGAGTTTCTTTATAAAAAAATAACATCTAATACAAATAACATAGTTTAAAGTCCCTTCGGGCAACACCGTATTTCAAATATCCAATTACAGCAATAAAATAATAACAATTGAAAATCCTGTTACATGTAGTAACCCGCTCTGATTAAACTTTCTTTTAAAGCAGCAAAACCATATATTTCATTAAAAGTACTTTCAATTTTTTTTTAATTTGCCAACCTAAAAGCACAGAATAAGTCTACGTTACATTGGTATTCCATTTCTCTAACATTTCTGCAACCACTGTTGCATAGAGAGTAGGGACATATCCAGATATGAAAGTTAAAAGATATAGTAAAAGTATAATTTTAACTGTAAATTTGAGCAAATACTAGGTAGTGCTTGGTTAGTACTGTAATGTGGATATCAAGCACAAAGTCACTATTTAACGATTATCAGTTTACTGTTACAAAAGTAGTGATAGTTTTATTTTGACAGAATTAGGTTTCTCAGACCAATGTGTAAAAAAACTGTACACTTTAAGAATTATGTTAAAAATATATGGTGTATTGGCTCAAACATCTTCGAGGACGATATCTCCTGATTAAAAATTAAAAAAGCACTGCTACATTAACCTTTTCATGTCTAATGTCTTTAAAGAAATGTATTTATCTCGGTTTATTTATTTTCTACATTCATTTTTTAATGAAATTTTTTTAGTTCTTCTTCGAAATCACCTAAATTGCCATAATGCAAACTTTATCCTAACTCTGAGGGAGTTTCACATAGACCGGAAAACCGAAGCAGGATCCTGTTCCATTACGGGAAGCATAGCTATGAAATAGAATATTTTTGTCCGGAAATTATACCAGCCTAACAACCAGCGACCGATAATGCAGTCCATTTTTATCTGGAAGCCAGGCTAATACTTTCTTGCGTGTATGTTTACACAGACACCGATTTACCGTAAATTCCGATGGTGGAGAGGCTTGTTTTTCAACATTGATAGTGTCTCCACAGTAGATAGTCATAGCTAACTATAAATATACAACCGTAAAAAGGGTGTATCAATTATCCTCTATGTGATGCACACTTTAAAGGATATAAACGCAGCACTATGTATTTAGTCTTTGGTACCCTCTCCTCAAACAAAGCAGGAAGACGAGATACTGCAGGTTAAATCTTGGTTATATCCTCACTTCAGAAAATCAGACGGAATGTGTGAAAACGCTCTAAGCGTGTTTTCTTGGTAAAGCGACATTCATTAAAAATGAATAAAAGCAAAACGGAAACTATTGTTATAGATACCACATGACTCATTAAACGGATAGGTAATTAAAACTTAAACTAAACGATCACAAATTCAAAAAACCGAGACAAAATTTTTAAAATTAAGTACAGTAAAGTAAAGTAAAGGTGTCTTATTTTACCTGGCAAAGTTGGGGATAAGAAGCCCTCTCTAACACTTAAAAAATTCTGAATAATATTATAAACGTATACTTAAAATGGCATATTTTATATATTTACCATCAATCACAGTTTTAACGATTTCTGCATACCTGTCACTCCAGCGAGCTCAAAACTATTGTTTTTTATTTTCAATCTTGAATGTGCTTAAAACTTTTTTTATTCTTCAGAAAAACTATATCATCTGAAACTTCAAAGCTACGATTATTATACTCCTAATCTATTATGTTAATTCCTCTTTTATATCATACAGTCCACTATTTTACTTCATAACTGATGCAAGTGGACGACCCGCACATAGGAGGGCACATAGGAAGTGGTGGATCAATTTATTAATGCCAAATATATTGAAACTAGCCTTTAAATTTATGTAAGTAAACAAAATAACTCAGTTTTTATGTTAAAATTTTTTGTGTATAAATCCAAATTAACGTTGATATTTATCAAGGCATATTAAAATTCCTTTCACATTCATTTGCATACTCGTACGTAAAAGGTGGATATATCCAAGTGTTATCAAGCCTACGCAAATCCTGTAGAAACGGTAGTGTTCTCCTGCCCAGACAAAGCCTATAGAATATATAAGAATGTTCTCCTTCCTAGACTAAGCCAGTAGAAGAGGTAGAGTGTTCTCCTGCCTAGACAAAGCCTGGGGAAACCGTAAAGTGTTCTAAAACCTATAAAAAGGCTAGAAAATCCATAGATTGTTTACAAGCCTAGACAAAGCATGGATAAATCCTAGTATTATTCAGCCTAGAAAAATACTGGAGACACCGTAGAGTGTTTTACGTCCTAAAAAATACCAGGAGAAATCTATAAGCTAGGCAAAGCCTGGAGAAACCGTATAGTGTTCTACAGCGTAGACAAAGCCTAAAAACATCCATGGATTTTTCGCAGTCCTAGAAAAAAGCCTTGTGTTTTCCAGCTTATACAAAGTCTCCAGAAACGGTATAGTTTTCTCCAAACTATGAAAATATTGGATAAACCGTAGACTGTTCACCAGTCAAGACAAATCCAGGAAAATCCGTTTTAGCATTCACCATCCTTTATCTTTGTAAATAAAAAATTTGTATCATTGGACATATTTAAACACTTTTGCATTCTAAAATAAAAATCAGCGTTAACTTTTTACAGAAACATGTCAATTCTGTTTCCATGCATTTACAAATTTGAACATAAAAAATGCAAATATTCGTTTGTAATTGGCAATTGACACTTCCCGTGGTCGGTGGCTGGAGAAACCGTTGTTCTCCAGCTTGGACAAAGACTGTAGAAACAAAACACAAACTGTTGTACTTGGTGGGCATTGTATTGTAGCTTCAAACGAAAATGTTAAAGTTATGTATATATGTTAGATTCCATTTTACTGTACACTACTAAGAAAATGTTTCTGACTATTACATATTTACAGTGCAGAGGCAGTAAAAATAAAACAGATTTTTTCGTTGCGTTTCTACTCATACAAATACTAATTCTATATTAATTCTAATATAATATAATTTTTATAAATCACTATGTGACA
Organism: Homalodisca vitripennis; assembly: GCF_021130785.1. Taxonomy (NCBI): domain Eukaryota; kingdom Metazoa; phylum Arthropoda; class Insecta; order Hemiptera; family Cicadellidae; genus Homalodisca; species Homalodisca vitripennis. The sequence goes on from NW_025776570.1 coordinate 91,525, forward strand.
GAAACTGCAGTAAACCATTTATGAAAAATCATATATACTAAAAATTATCGTTTAGAAATATAAAATTGTATTATAGGTATTATTCATTATCATAGATCTATAAACAGCAGTCCAGTTAAATAATAGACCACTCAATTCCAGCTTAATTTTTATAATGCTGCTAAATTGCGTAATAAACGGCATTTATTATGAATTCCCTTAATGAAGAGTTGACGTTACACTTCTAGATGAAAGGTTAAGAGCCTTCTCAGGTTAAACGAGAGACGGAAACATGATTAAATTGATGTTTTGTCTTTTTCTACCAATAATACGGGATGTTGCCAAAGACATTATAATCGGGCAGGGGTATTTGAGATATTCACATGATATATCATTAAACGTGGTATTTTTAGAGAGAGTACCGATCTAAAGTTCCCCTGACCTTCAGTGCGGTCTTCGGTGGTGCCTTAGGCGCTGTTCCGCGCTTCTGCATGAAAAAGAAACATATTACTCAAGATAGTACCAACATTGAAGCTCAGGCCCTCTTCAGATGAAATTCTTTACCTTGTTATTCTTCGGCAACGTGAACATTGGCTTACCGATACTAAAGTTTCATGCTTACTTTAATTTAGGACAGCTTAGTCGTCATACTATGATATGGAAAGAATTGAAACTGACACAGTAATTTACTGGTTGTTTCACTTAATACATATTATACATTATGGTGACTACTGATGTCTCTCTTGGTGTAGTGGTAACATTTGTGATACTGATTTATTTCTGCTAAATATTTGATTTCATCTATTCTTTATATTCTTGAATTACCATTTGAACAGCTATTTAACTATAATACATAGTTTTATTAATTACTTCAATTCACAAGAATGTGAAATATATAACATGTAAAATTGAATTTGAACAAAAATAAACTTATGCTATGTTAAATAAATCAAGATAGTCAAAGTTCGTGAATTGGAAAAGTGCTATATGAGTTAACATGAAAAAATAATATCTGAAAAACGTATTTTATGTGTAATAAAAAAAATATAAAGAAGAAAGTTTCATGGAACCATCTGAATGAAACCGTTTTCTTACAAGACATTTGCTTGGAAGATTAAACTAAAACGAGTACTGCTGTCCTTGGGTTAAATTCCTTTGATGTTACTTCAAAAGTGTTAACTTTAGTAATCTTTTTTTTTTAATCAAAACCTCTTTCAACAAAACCTCGGGTGAGTGAAAAAAAATATGTTTTAGACTCTTTTATGTCAGGTACAATATTTCACGTAATTCTTTTAACGTTATTTCTCTATCGTAAGAATAGATATATATATATATATATAAGTAGATAGTAATATGGGGTTCCTGGCGCACTTTCGGAGCCAACCGAAAAGCAATGTAAAATACTGTTCAATGTACCATAAAGGAAGCTGAGAAATAACACAGCAAATCTCAATGAAAAATTAACCGAATCTACAGTCGTTCGTCTCCAAAAGCGATCCAGGATCGGCACATTACTATCTACTCTGAGGAATGAAAAATTAACCAAATCTATAGCTGTTTGCTTCTACTTTCTTAAGCTTGTGCTTTGTAAAATGTTGTCAAATCTGCTACGAATAAAGGAAAAATCTTCGAAATCTTAATAAAATTTAATCAATTTAAAACATTTTTACTAAAAACATACTGTACTTTAATAAAAAACTTTTCTACTAAATAAACAACATGAACTCACCAAGCTCTCTTCAGTTTCTAGCATTAAAACAGTGCAACAAAGATGAATTCAGTGAATTGCCGGTTTATTCTCAACAACAGTTGATACCGTCTTTAAATGAAACAGAATTAAAAGAACTTGTAGAGTCTTTTGCAGAAAGAACGAAAACTGCACACGTGTACAAAAAACGAAAAAAATAAGGGATTATATATATTTAATATAATTACGAAAGATATTGAAAAGAAAGTAAAAAATAAACAAACAGAGAGTTTTCATCGTTTTTTTATGACATTTTTCCCATATTATACGTCCTTTCAAGATAATCAAGACTTAATTGATGAATTTCTTAGGAATTTTTGTGAGTATCAAGATTTATCAACACAATTCATTAAAGAGCATTATAGAATTTTTCTTATAGAATATAGCCACATTTTGTGTGAAACAAAAGGTATTACTGTAGATAATATTCCATGTGATTCCTATGAAGAAAGACACCAACTATGGTTATCAAAACAGTACTATGACGTGGGGAGGGACTGCAAGTTTTAGAGTTAAGACTTTATTCTACAAAGTTAATTGTTATAATTTCTTTATCTTTAATAGTCTTCTTTCCAGTAACAATCAAGTGTAATTTTTCATTTTTGTTTAATTCTTTAATCTTTTTCTCATCCAAAACAGTCAAAAATCTGTTCGAAAAAGAAAATGTTATAATAGTAAACGGGAACACAATTTTTATTCTTAAAAATGACAGTCGAGGTGTGCTACTACAGACCGACCATCACGATAATCGCTTCGCCTGCGTCATATCCGTAGTGATATCACGCCGTGAGAGGTGCAATCGTTGGTTTACAAGCACCATTTAGTTAAATAAATTTTTCTATCTAAATGGAGCGCGATAAAATATCATGTCCGTTCTGCAAAATAGAAATTTTAAGAAAAAACTATGATCGCCATTATAATTCTAAAAGTCATGAAAAAAACAAGCAAATTTACAATAATGAACTAAATTATTTAAGACAGTGGGCTAGAGAAAATAAAATTGCCGATCACGAAAACATGTTTAATATTGAGAAATTACGTGAATTAAAGAGAAATTTCAAAGTTGAAAAGAAAAATCTCGACCTATTTAATGATGAAAAACTTCATTCAATAGCTGAAAAGTTGGCTATCGGTACTAACGATAAAACCAAGTCTGAAATGATCGAAGAAATTGATAAAACTCTTAAAGTAAAATCCGAAAATATCATTGATGTAGAAGTTTTATCCTCAATACACGGTCTTTTCAAGCAATACATTTTAACAAACTTGAACGACAATTCCATGTCAATTTACAAATATCTTTCAATTATGCGGTCAGAAATTAAAAGTTTAATCGAGAAATTTCAAGAAAATGTTAAAAATATGAAGGGCTATCTCTCTTTGGAATGTGAATACGAACGAACTTTAGTGAATGGTGAACCGCAAACATGTCTAATGTATTTTACTATCAAAGCAGGACGAAACCTTTGACGTAAACGACTTTATTACTAAGCAATTTAATAAATTAACACATCGAGAACAAACGAATAATCCAAATAAAGGTTCCGGATGGACATTTAAAAGTTGTAAACAACTAGTTTTGAGCCTTAACAAACACGAAATGATGAATGCAGGATCATACATCGATTTACCAAAGAATATCAAAGATAAAAAAGCTTGTATAAATATAAAAAATAGAGATGATTTTTGCTTTATTTACTCAATAAGATGTGCTATTGAAAAACCAGAAAGAGACTGTGAACGTGTAAAGCAATACGGAAAATTTGTGAATGACGAAATATTTTCAGGTTTTGAGTATCCAATGTCTCTGAAAGATATACAAATATTTGAAAAACGAAGCTACAATTCCAAGTATAAGTATCCAACAATGTCTATCAATGTCTACAGTTTTGATGAAAATATTAACATTGTTGCGTTTACAAATTTCTGAAAAATATGACGCTGAAACAAACATTGATTTATTGTATGTTAAACAAGATGATAAATCTCATTATGTTTTGATAACCGATTTAAATAAGCTTGTTTCTTCGCAGTTGTCTAAACATAAAGAAAGAAAATTTTTGTGTAGAAGATGTTTAAGCCATTTTTACAAATCTGGAGATTTAACAGATCATTTAGAAATTTGTAAAAATCATGAAGTTTGTAAGCCAATTATGCCGTTTCCAGGTCAAACAACAACATTTACTAATTATCAAAAGAAATTTAACCATCCGTACGTTTATTTATATGGATTTTGAGAGCATATTAGAGAAGATTCCCACATGCAAAAACAATCCGCAAAAATCGACTACAACCAAGATTCAGAAGCATATTCCTTATGGTTTTACTCTATATTTAGTGTCGAATGTGACCAATCGCATGTACAAACCGATATGTTATCGTGCCAAAAATGAAGAAGATTTGAAAAACGTCCCGACAAAATTGTTTGAAGAACTCAATAAATTATCGAAATACATAGCGAAAAAATATAATTCTAAGAACATGAAACCTATGAAATTGACAGAAGAAGAAGAAATTTCGTATCAAAATTCAAACGTTTGTCATATCTGTGAATGGTCTGCTTATGATGTTGGGTCAATTCAGTATGGTTTTACTCCTGATAGTTGGAAAGATAAGAGTTATAATAAAGTGAGAGATCATTGTCATTTAACCGGCAAGTTTCGAGGCGCAGCTCATGCATGTTGCAATCTAAATTTGAAATTTCCTCAGAATATTCCCGTTTTCTGCCACAATATGTCAAATTACGATACTCATTTGTACATAAAAGAATTGGCTAAACAATATGGAAATGTTGATTTGATTGCAAACACCGATGAAAAATATATAAATTATTCTGTAAATTCTGGATATGGCTATGAATTCGAAGGTGATAAGCCAAGAAAATTCATCAAGTTTTCGTTTGTAGACACGTTCAGATTCATGGCCTCGTCTATAGAAAAGTTAGCTAAAAATCTAAAGAGAGAAGACTTCAAACATACAAATCATTTTATACAAGATGGACTGAATGAGATAATAGAAAGACAACCAAATGACGACGACGAGATTTTTAAAATTCTATCTGGAAAAGGAATATTTCCCTATGAATTTATCGACAGTATTGAAAAACTTGATTACACAGAAGAATTGAGAATTCAAGATTTCTATTCCCTTTTGACAGACGAGAGCATATCTGAGAAAGATTATCAACACTACTTAAATGTTTGGAACAAATTTAAAGAGAAAAATCTTGGAAATTACTCTGATTTGTACAATATCCAAGATGTTTTATTGCTTGCTGATATATTCGAAAATTTCAGAAACATTTGCCTTAATTGTTATAAACTCGATCCAGCACACTATCTAACAGCTCCCAGTCTCGCATGGGACGCAATGTTAAAATTAACGAAAATTGAGCTTCAGCTAATTAACGATTATAATATGTATTTGATGATTGAAAAAGGTATTCGCGGAGGCATTTCTCAATGTATTAAACGATATGTTAAAGCAAATAACAAATATTTGAAAGATTTCGATAAGACAAAACCAGAAAGCTATCTGTTGTACGTCGATGCCAATAATCTTTATGGTTATGGTCTTATGCAAAATTTACCATATAACGAAATCAAGTGGATGGATCCTAAAACGTATACAAAAGAAGAGTGGCAAGAAACAATTTTAGAACTCACTGGCGACGAAGATTATGGCTATATTCTCGAAGTCGATCTTGGATATCCAACAAAATTTACACGAACATCACAAGGATTTACCTCTTGCTCCAGAACATTTTAAAAACAAACTTTGCACAACTCTACTGGATAAAACTGAATACGTTGTTCATTCGAGAAATTTGAAGTTCTATTTGGAACAAGGTATGATTTTGAAACATGTGAATAGAGTTATTGCATTCGATCAGAAGCCTTTTATGAAAGAATACATTGATTTTAACACAAACATGAGAACCAAAGCTACAAGCGACTTTGAAAAGGACTTTTATAAGCTGATGAACAACTCAGTTTTTGGAAAATCTATGGAAAATGTGAGAAACAGATGTGATATTAAGCTTGGAAATGAAGAATTTTCAATGAAACAAGCTAAGAAAACAAATTTCAAATGCTTTAACATCTTTGACGACAACTGTATAGCGAGTCACATGTACAAACAAAAGGTTAAATTTAACAAACCGATTTACATAGGATTTTCAGTTCTCGACCTCTCAAAATTGCTAATGTACGAGTTTTATTACAACAAATTAAAGAAGTTTGATCCAGATTTGAATCTGTGTTACATGGATACAGACAGTTATTTTCTAGAATTGAAACGAGATCCTTTTAAAATTATTAAAGAAAATATAGATGACTTTGATACAAGTGATTATCCAAAAGATCATGAATGTTTCACTACTAAAAATAAGAAGGTAATAGGGAAATTCAAAGATGAGTTAAATAGCGAAGTTTTAGAAGAATTTTGTGGTTTAAGGTCTAAGATGTACTCGTACAAATATCTAGATAAAAACCCAGTTAGGTGTAAAGGAATTAAGAGAAGCGTTGTAAATAAAACAATAAATATCGAAAACTTGAAGAGATGTTTGTTCGAAGATAAAGAAGAATTTAGGGAGATGACAGTCATCAAAAGTTATAAACATGAGTTGTACACTGTTACCATAAACAAGCTGGCACTGAACGCTAAAGATGATAAGAGAATTGTCCTAGAAAATAAGATCGATACAGTACCGTATGGATATAAAACAGATATATTAGACGAATTAAATAAACTTGGAAACTTTGATATGTAAATGGAAGATGATTTAATTCACTGTCACAAGTGTAAAAAGAAAACGAAAAATATAGATTCAAAAATCGTTCAAACTCAAAATGGATTGTATAGAAATTGCTGCAAAATGTTCAAAATGTAAGACAAACAAGAGTAAGTTTATAAAGAATCCAAATCCAAAACCTGTTAAGCAAGAATTGAAGACTAAAGATGAGATAGAGATTGAAGCTCGAGAAATTCATGCACCAGTACGAAAAAAGTTTAAAAAGAGAAAAATTATAACATTAGGAATTGACGATTTATGGGCAGCAGATTTAGTAATAATGTCTAACTATTCGGATCAAAATGATGGATTTAAGTATATGTTAAATGTTATTGATACTTTCTCAAAATATGCTTGGTCAAGAGCTATCAAAAGAAAAAACGGCAAGGATATTTCAAAAGCTTTCGAAGATATAGTAAAAGATGCCATAAGGATCAATCACAAACCTCCTAACCTACTTCATACAGATAAGGGTTTAGAGTTTAAAAATAAAGAATTTAACGATGTTTTGAGGAAATACAACATTAAGATTTATCATACTGAAAACGAAGAGAAATCAAGTATTGTAGAGAGATATAACAGAACTCAAAATGAAAGAATGAAGGTTCTTTTTGAGATTATTAAAAACTTTAAATGGATCGATATTCTTCAAAAAATCGTAAACAATTATAACGATACAGTTCACAGCACAATCAAAATGAAACCGAAAGACGTAGATAAGGATGCAGAAAAGGAGTTATTAGAGACCGTTTTCAAGTATGTTCCACCTGAAATTCACACGAAAACTAAATTTAAAGTCAATGATCATGTAAGAATTGTTAGTAAAAAACAAACATTTTCGAACAAATATAAGAACAATTGGTCAAGAGAAATCTTTGTGATTTATCAAATTAATAACACAGATCCTGTAACTTATAGTATAAAAGATTTAAATAATGAAGAAATAACCGGAAAGTTTTATGAATATGAATTGAGAAAGTCAAAGCTGTAATTTTTTCTATATAAATGGAGTCTCAAAAGAAATGTACAAAGTGTCAAGAATTTAAAGATTTAAATGAATTTTATAAAGATAAAAATAGGAAAGATGGAATGCATTATAATTGCAAAGATTGTGAAAGGGAATATCATAAAGAATTATATGATAAAATAGAAAAATTAACTTTGGAAGATAAAGAATGTCTTAAATGTAAAGAAACTAAAAAAATTTCAGAGTTTAATAGTGATCACTATAGTAGAGATAAGAAAGACTCATATTGTAAAGATTGTGTAAAGAAGAATCACCATAGATTATATTATGAAGATACTCAATGTGAATGTGGAAGAACTATAAAATGGTTAAATAATTATCAAAAACATTTACAAACAAAATATCATAATTCAAGAGTTTAACATTTTCATCGTGTAATAATTTGTTCTATATAAATGGAGTCTCAAAAGAAATGTACAAAGTGTCAAGAAGAGAATAGAAAAGACTGTTATTGTAAGGAATTATACGTTAAAATGAACAAATTAACTTTAGAAGAGAAAAAGTGTTACTTTTGTAAAGAAATTAAAAATATTTCTGAATTTAATAACTGGCAGAAAGATAGAAACTGGTAAAGATAGAAAAGATGCTTTTTGCAAAGATTGTGCTAAAAAAATTTTCAGCGAAAGTTATAAAAACGAAATGCCTTGTGAATATGAAAAAAGAATTCTACAATGGTTACCTAGTTATGCTAAACATTTACAAACAAAATATAATAAATCGAGAGTTTTTAGTAAAATTTAGAAACATTTTCATCGTGTAATTTAGATATTCTATAAATCAATCGAGATTCTGCCATATTTGTAGTAAAATGATTTCCGTTGTATAAAATATTCAAAGATTCTTTCATTTGGTTATACAGATTGATAGAATTTGGTTCGTCATCAATGAACAAAATCTCTAATTCAGGATATTTTATTTTTAGATGTTTTAATCGGTTTGGTATTTCTCGTTTCTGAGCTCTGATAACGTAATAAGGATATTCCCACATGTGATTCTTCTTAATTAACACAAAAACATGGTGTTTTTTCTTATCAAAATCTTTACATACCATATCTCTCTTCATTAATTCCATTCGCATTTCTTGATTCTCTATTTTCAAGGATTTCATTTGACTTGAAATTTGTAACTGTTTTATTTCATCTTTTAACTGCTTATTTTCGTTTTTGAGTTTGTACTCACCATATTTTCTAATGGAAGGTAATACTTCTTTCGTAACCCAATTTTTAAACAATTTCGCTTCTGGTTTATGCGATCTCAAAATTAAAGAATAAAGTCCAGATTCATTAACGAAAACAGTGTTATTTTGGAAGTTTGAAGGTAAGCTATTTATAGCCCCCCTTATATTTAGATTAAAATAGAAGTTTTTATCATCTTCGTCAACGTTTATTCTGATCGTTTGCATAGTATTTTCATATTCTAGAATTTTTGCTACGTCTTTAGCCTTAAACCAGATCACATTGTTTTCGTCAACAATCGTAAAGATATGTTTGTTATTGAATTTTAGTTGATTATTGAGTAGGTCTACAACTGACTCCATTTAGATAGAAATAAAATTTAACTAGTAATTTTTATTTCAGTATAAAGTCCAGATTCATTGATAAAAACAGGGTCAGGATGAAGATTGTTAAGGGGTCTATGGGATAGACTCTTGTAATTTATACATTCAAAAGTTGTTTTCTTGAAAATTTGAAGGTAAGAACGATTCGTTCCCCCCCTTGATTCATCATTCTTTCGACAATCTTAAATATATTGTTGTTTTACTCTCATTATTTAATAGATTTCCTTCAGAGTCTTGAATAGTCAGAACGATTTTTTTAATTCTTTTAATATTTTTTCTAATTGGAATATAATCGATTTCATTTGGTTTTTCACTGATTTTTGATCCATAAGCAACATTTGGGAAAAAAGTGTACAAAATTTCAGATTCTTTGTGAAGATGTTCGGTATGATTTTCAAAACTAGGTTCAACGAGATTACAATGTACTTCAATTACATCGAACGGTCTAAATTTTGGCGTTTTATTTCCTAAATATACCTGATTTGGCTCAATAGTTTCTTGAACAAACCCTAATAAATCTACAATAATTGCTGAAAACATTATTCTTACTGGTGATTTTATTTGAATTTTATTAGAGAGATAATTTTTTTGCATTTCAAACTTGTTTTCGTCAAAGTTTAAAGATTTATCTGATTGTTTGAATGTTTTCAGATAATTTTTAAGGGAATTTTTTATTTGATCGAAAGTATAATATCCTTTGTTTAAACCATAATATTTTGTTACGTTCTTCTCACTAAATCCTATACAATAAGGAGAACTTTCACTAATATTTATTACAAAATTATCAGAATAAAAGCCGCTTAAACCGATAAAATAATTTGATTCTTCCTCTAAGTGTATAGGATGTTCCAAGTTTAAAACTAATTTAGAGCTTTCTGAAGTCAACTTGAACAGCTTCATTTTCGCAAGCGTTGCTTCAAGATGAAAATCTTCTATTTAAATGGAGAAATTTTTAAAGCAAAAAGATCAGATAAAACTTCAAACGTTTGAAGAAAATAAGAAAGATCAACCAATCAGATTGTTAATTGTTGGTTCAAGTGGATGTGGAAAAACAACTTTATTATTGAATTTTATCTACAATAGGTTGATTCCTTATTCCAATTTGTATGTTTTTAGTAAATCTTTAGAACAAGACGCCTATAAAAAATTACAAGAAAGATTTGAAAATATTGAGAAGAACTTAAGTAAGAAAATATCATATTTTTATAATGCTTCCGAGGACATAGTTCCGTTAAGCGAATGTAAACCCAATTCGTTAATCGTTTTTGATGATTGTATTTTAGAAAATCAAGACGTTATTAAGGAATATTTCGTAATGTCCCGTCACAAAAACATATCTTGTATCTATCTTTCTCAATGCTTTTCAAAGGTTGATAAACAAGTTATAAGAAATAACCTGAATATGTTTTGTGTTTTTAAGCAAGACGATCACTATTCGAGAAAGATTTACAACAATTATGTGGGATCTGATATGAGTTTTAACCACTTTAATGAATTGTGTGATAAAATTTGGAAGGAAGACTACGGATTTTTAACTATTAATCTAACTTTGAAGCCTAAAAATGGTAAATATTTGAATAAATTTTCCAATATAAACGTGTGATAATCTAGTTGTTTTCATGTTTTTACGTTCACGTTTACGTTTCGTGTTCTCGTTTTTACGTTCCACGTTCACGTTCCACGTTCACGTTCATGTTTCACGTTCATGTTTTACGTTCGTGTTTACGTTTCACGTTCGTGTTTCACGTTCATGTTTTACGTTCGTGTTTACGTTTCACGTTCGTGTTTCACGTTCGTGTTTCACGTTCGTGTTTACGTTTCACGTTCGTGTTTCACGTTCGTGTTTCACGTTCGTGTTTCACGTTCCACGTTCACGTTTTACGTTCCACGTTCACGTTTTTTACGTTCCACGTTTCAAAATTTTCCTAAATAAATGGCGAACGTAACTTCTGAAGAAGCGAAAAAACTTGATCAAATAGAAAAGAAATTAATCAAAGAATTTAAAGAACAGATTCGAATTGATGAAAAAGAACAAGAATTTATTCAAAAAATTAATCAACCTGTAACATTTGCAATAAAAAAATGTTGAGGGCAAAATTGAAAATGTTTTAAGCGATAATCAAAATTTGATGAATTTGGTTCCAGTTGTACGACAATTTGCTGATATTTCAATTCCAGAATCTGAAGTGGAAGAGTTTGAATTGCCAAAATTACCATCTTCAACACCATTTAGACCTCGAATCATTGAAGACTCTACCATAGTTGAACCAATAAGTCCTGGAACAACGGATATAATAATTGGTGAAATTGGTAAAAAATTTCTTCCTAGAGCAAAGGATGATAAATTTGGTTTGTATTGGGACAGAAAAAAGAAAAGTTTTATGATTGGAAATTTGCCCGTGAATTTTGAGCATAATGATATCATTATTAATGAAAAAACATATGAAGGAACTCAAGGTTTATGGAGATTATTAACAGGCACTGATGTTCCAAAAGACGGTTTATATTCTGAAGAAGACTTGAAAAAGTATACTGAAATTTTATGGAAATCTGATTCAATTTACAAAAATAATGATCCATCAACTAAGAAACCAAAGTCAAGTAAAGGTAAAAAAATATCTCAATTTGATTAAACCAATTTGGGAAAAAACGAATCGAAGGATCAGGTGTGAGAAAATACAATGATAATAAGATTGAGTACAGATATATCGACGATTTGACAAAACTCGATGGAATTATTAATTATATTTATGCTCAAGAAAAGGCTGGAAACAACAATTTTTTGAACGAAAAGAAAGCGATTAAAGATTTTATTTCGAACAAACTTGATGAAATGATTGAAAAACCTGATGGAATTAAATATTTAAAACGAGTTTTGCCGGCAATAAGTTCATCTATGATTGAAGGTAGTGGACTTTTGAATGATTTTATCAACAATTTACCTTTTGAATTACACGTACCAACTTATCAGTATCTGGGGCCTGGCACAAAAACTCGAAAAAAGACTAAAAAGAGGAGATCCTGGTATAAATAAATTAGATCAAGCTGCTATGGAACACGATATTTTTTATGCAAAACATAGAGACACAAATTCCAGACATATCGCAGATAAAGTTTTGCAAGATAAGGCAATGGATAGATTTTTATCAAAAGATGCTAGTTTAGGTGAAAGATTTGTTGCGCTTCCAACAGCTGGAGCAATGTTTTTGAAGAGAAAACTAGGAATGGGAATCGAAGAGAACTTGAAATTTTAACTATATAAATGGAGGTGAACGTAAACTTCAGCAAAAATCAGAAAGAAAAAATAAAATCCGCTTTTAAGAAGAAAATACCCGTTAGTATTCAATTTAAAATAGATCAACTAAAAAATGGCGAAGATAAGATATTTTTAACAAATAGACAATACAATAAACTCGAAAAACATAAGAAAAACGATAAAGGTGTCAGAATAGAATTTTCTTATAATCAGTTGAAAGAACTTAAAAAATGGTGGACTTTTGAAAGATTTATTAGATTTTGGAGAAAATATTCCAGTTGTTAAAAATGTTGTTCCTTATGTTCGTAAAGCTGCTCCAATCGTTAAAAAGGATGTGATTCCTATTGTTCGAAACATTTTAAATTGGTTAGATAAAGAGTTGGAAGATGTTACAGGATCTGGATTAGATGAAAAAACTTTGAATTACGTGAAATCAAACATTGAAAAAAAAATTTAAACCTTTAACATTCGGGGAATTGGAAGAAATCTGCAAAAATATTAAACATTTTAGAGGAATCTTCATGAGAGATACATTACCTGAAAAAGTTAAGAAATTTGAATGTGGAATTGTGAATTTAGACTCGATTATGGGAAGTGGAACACATTGGATTTGTTATTATAAAAATGATAAGAATGCATATTATTTTGATTCGTATGGAAGAATTGAGGACAAACCACCTATAGAATTGATTAAATATTTGAAAAAATCAAGCGTTTATTATAAACGATTCTCAAATTCAAGACTACAAAGATCCCCCAATTTGTGGTCATTTATGTGTTTTTGTGTTGAATGAACTGAGTAATGGTAAAGATTTTAAAGAAGTTGTTAACAAATTATTGCTTAATAAATATGGATTCACAAAATATTTTTGACGTATTTGGTACACAAATTATTCAAAATGTAGATAATAGTTTCAATTTTGATAGTTTGAGAAATGAGTTTGATAACAAGTTAGAAAATTTATTACAAAACCTTCCAGATTCAGATATGTTTGCTGTCGAGATTGAAGATTTTAAAGCAGAATATGATAACAAACTTGCAAATTTCATGAGTTCAAATGAAGTTGCTGATAAAATAAAAACATTGGAAAAAGAAGTTGATGATGGTGTAAAAAAATTATTTACCAATTTAATGTCTCATATCGAAAAAGCTGATGAAATTACTGAAGCAACCAAAGTTGAAAAGAATTATGTTAGTTTAGCTAATAAGAAAAGAATTGTCGGTGTTCGACCTGGTATTGACAAACATGATGTTGTTGTTAAAGAACAAATTTTAAAACCTCTAAAATTATCAGAAAACATCGATATTGTTGATTTACATGATCCGAATGTTAAAAATGCCTTAGATTTTAAAGGAAAAAGAATTAGCGGTGTTAGTAAAGGAATTAATCCATTTGATGTTGTTGTAATGATTCAATTAGAAGATCCTATTAAAATGTTTAATGAACTAAAACAAAATTATGAGAATCATAAACAGCATGTTAAAGATTTTACAACAGAAGTCTATGAAAAACTTGATGAAAGAAGTAAAAGATCAGTAGACGATGTTGGTGAATTACTTGATAAAGTAAATAAACTAGAAGAAAACTTTAATACATATAAAAATGATGTTAATGTATTAGTTGGTGAAGTAATTAACAAAATTCTGGAAGATTTTTATACACATTTCAATGAGGAAGTAAACTTTTTTAAAGATTTTGATACACGTTTCAACGAGAAAATAACACATAATAATGAATTACTTAAAAGTATAGATGATCGATACTCTTTATATCTCGATAAAGTAAATAAACTAGAAGAAAACTTTAATAAATTTAAAGATGTCGATAAAACTTTTGAAAACATCGACAACAGATTTATTGGAGTAGGTGGTTACGAGGACTAATTTTCCTTATATAAATGGCGCTCATATACTGTGTGAGGTGCAAAGAGAAAACTGCCACAAACGATATAAAATACTATGCAAACATTAACGGAGTTAAGAGAATTTCTGGAAAATGTGCTGAATGTAACTCAAAAAAGAGCCAATTTATAAAAACTTGATTTTGAAATTTTTTCTTAATAAATAGAGATGGCGGGACATTACAGTGCTTTCGATCTTTTTATCATGCAACACGAAAGAGATTTGAAAAAAGAACATTGGGATGACATTTCTCAAAAATATGAATTATCCGAAGATATGATGAGATTATACGTAAACAAATTGAATTGGTATAACATTGCTAAATATCAAACTTTATCATCAGAGTTCATTCAAGAAAATATACATTATCAATTAAAAGATCATATGTCTGTTCTTTGTCTCTATCAACACTTGAGTATAAAGTTTTTGGATGAAAATAAAGATACAGTTGATTGGAACAATATTATAGATAGCGGTTACTATCCTGTGCAGATTTTATTGAAATATGTGACCGAGATCGCAAAATTTAAGGAAGAGAATCCTGAATATGACGAAGTAGATCATTAAAAATGACTCTAATCTTTTTAATTATTTTACTAAAATTTATATCTTTTCTTATAAAAACGTACATTAGATCGATGAAAAAATGATACATGATGTTTAAAATTTCTAAATTTTCTCTTATTAAATGGCGGACTACAGAAAATATGCTAGTGATATTGAAAGGGCGGAGTTTTAAAAATTTCTATCCAATTAGTAAACAACATTTGAATGAAACCGAATAAAAGAACTGAGTTTAATATTGATTTTGGAGATAATTTTTGCTCGTCTAACTTCCAGTTTTATATTTCTGGAACTTTAAACAAAACAAGATGGTCAAGCATATCTTGGAACTGATAATGTTAGATTAATCGATAATTTTATACCGTTTTTATTTTCTAAGATTGAAGTAAGAAAACACAATAAATTGATAGAAGAAGTCGAAAACTGTGGCCAATTAAGCACAATTAAAGGAACTATTTCGTATTCAAAAAGTGATGTTATTTCTCAAACTTCTAATGGCTTTGAATCAGATTTTAAATTTGGTGTTTTTGAAGCAGCTGGAAATTTATCTCATTTTGGATTAGGATTTTTTGAAAATGTTACTATTCCGATTTATAAAGGAGGATTTTATCTAAGTTTTATAAGAGCAGAAGACGATGATGTGATTCTGAAGACTGCAACTAGAAATGTTATGCCTGTTGATGGAAAAATAACAATTACAGATTTTTTTATTAGAGTTCCAATGATTGATTATAAAATCACGAGTAAAATAAGGTTGATTGATGAAATTACAAAAAGTCAAAACATTATGTTTAATTTTCTAGATTGGCAATGTATTGAACAAAAAGGTATTTCCGGAACAACTTATTCGTTCGATATTACAAATATTTATAGAAATATCTTCAATCCTAAGTTCGTTATCATAGGTTTTCAAACAGATAGACAGAATAATCAAGAAAAAAATCCTTCAAAGTTTGATAGTTTGGATGTAAAAAATATCAGAGTAAAATTGAACGGTTCTTATTATCCAGATGAATTACAAAATTTAAACATTTCCGGAGGTCTTTTCAGAATCATGTATCAGATGTATCAAGATTTTAAGAAAGTTTACTGTAATAATAAGGAAATGTATTACAATCCTAAAGAATTTTTAGCGAATAGACCTATTTATGTCATTGATACAACAAAGAGTTTGACAAATATTTCTGGTTCAAAGAACGATATAATTATCAATATGGATTTTCAAAAAGCTGTTACAAACGCGATTTGTTATGTTGTTGTGGTTTCTGAGAAATTTTTAGCCTATGATATGATTAAGAACGATATTAGAGAAATTCAGTAAAAATCACGTTATTTTCACTATTATTCATCGGATAATTCTACAACTTTACAGAATTATTAAAGACATTGATATAAGTATTCATTTTTAATTTCAAAAGAATATCTTAAAAAATGGGGATGATATTAACAAAAAACTATTCCAAGGTCATCTTAAGGGTTGGACCGGAAGTTATGATTTTAAAAAATACTTTAATATTTACTGATCCTATATACCAAATTTCAGCAAAAAAGCTCCAATAGTTCTCGAGATATAAGAGTTTTAAGATAAGGGATGATTGGGGTAGTTTTTGAAAATTTTGTTATTTTCATGAAATTTTAAGTTGAACTCGCTTGTTTTTGAAGTTTCAGATTTTTCTGATAATTTTTTTTATTTTTTTATGAATATTAAGAAATAGGGGATGATTTCACCCTTATGGATAAGTTAAGTCGAAAGAGTTAAGTATTTACTATATGTGTACCAAATTTCATTAAAATCGGTTGAGTGGTTTTTGAAATATAAAATTATTAATAAATTTGTAAACTAGCACTCCTAATTGAACAACTTATATAGCAGAGATATAGCTTATAACTTTCGAGACTCTCCGTAGCTCAGTTGGTAAGACGCTTGCCTTCAAAGCCTGAGGTTCTGGGTTCAAATCCCAGAGCTTCAGGCGCGCTTTTTATTGAGGAAGACATGGTTGTCGTTCAGTGGTTGGGGACAAGTCTTTACACGAGTGGCCATAGTGTAATGACTATAGAACAAGCCGAGTAATGACAACTGTGGTTGGCGCGCCATTTGCTTCCTCACCTTTCCACTTCATTCCTTAATTCCTTCTCTTCCTTAATTCGTACATTCCTTCTCTTCCTGAATTCGTTCATTACATTCATCATTCACATCATTCATTAATACAACATTACACTTACAAAACACCCGACACAAATTCCCTAATTGTATCTCTCCATCAACTTCTACACAGTAGTTACCAAAGAAAAATGAGACTTGGGAACAAAAAAATTCCAGAGTCTAAGACCCGAATTACAGCTCCTAGCCATTAACTTGGTTGGACAGTAGCAGTGCAGGGCCAAGTCTCTAAACAATAGACACCGTAGAAGTTGAATGTGATGTGATTCCCCATAGCGCAAACACGCACACTAACAACACTACACCAAAGACACAATCATTCATTTTGTCTTTTACAATAATTGATGATGTTCATATTATTCTCTTTCATTCCTTCTAAAACTTCAAAAATATACTCTTTCGCTGATGAAAAATCTCGATTTCTTCCGGAATAATCTTTGTAGTCATAGACAAAATATCCTAAATAGTTGTACAATAGAATGAAATTATTTCTATTTATCTCTGTTGTAGAAATGTAAACACAAACATTTGCGTTGAAAAATTTATATCTCGGCAGACTTAGTTCCATAATCTCCATTTAAACAAAAAATCTTTCTGTTTAAATGGAAGAGTATAATGCCAACTGTTACAAGTGTTATAATAGAGGAGAAATTGTTGATAAAAGATTCGTTTGTAGAGATTGTAATTTAATTTTGTATGAAAGACCTAAACCTAAGAAATTTCGAAATAAACTAACACATTTGAATAATCTGCTTATGAAATTACAATACGGAGACAAGAAGCAAACAAAATTTGTTACAGAATTTAGAAAACAGAATAAAAATTTTTACTTATCTCTTGGAACCATTGACAAAATTATTTTCCTTTTCAAAGAATACATTAGGTTTGTTGGTTTAAATACACACGTTTATTATGAAAAGATATTACCTGTATTTTTTCATTATCTGGATGTTGAATTTGTCTACGATTTTAAGCCTGAAATCCTCGATGATTTTATAGTACATTTGGAGAAATTAAACGAGGAACCTCGTGAAAAGAATGCGGTTTTACTCACATTCTCCCCGACTTCTCGAGTGATTGTTAGCAAATTTCATTTTTTCCGTCTTTAAATTTTTTCTATTTAAATGGAGTTCTTGAAAGAGTTAAATGATATTGGTGAATGCAAGTTTAAAGAGTATAAGAAGTTAAATGAATTGGAAGAAAGGAAGAAACATAGAATCTTGAATTTGGAGAAAATTAAAGATAAATTCGGGTTTACAATAATTGCCGAGTTGGAAGATTGTAAAGTACACTTACCGAACAGATTTTTGACTGTTTTGGATGGAAAAAAGATTAAAGAATTAAACAAAAATGAAAAATTACACTTGATTGTTACTGGAAAGAAGACTATAAAAGATAAAGAAATTATAACAATTAACTTTGTAGAATAAAGTCTTTTCTCTAAAACTTGCAGTCCCTCCCCACGTCATAGTACTGTTTTGATAACCATAGTTGGTGTCTTTCTTCATAGGAATCACATGGAATATTATCTAAAAAAATTTCTATTTTGCAGAACGGACATGATATTTTATCGCGCTCCATTTAGATAGAAAAATTTATTTAACTAAATGGTGCTTGTAAACCAACGATTGCACCTCTCACGGCGTGATATCACTACGGATATGACGCAGGCGAAGCGATTATCGTGATGGTCGGTCTGTAGTAGCACACCTCGACTGTCATTTTTAAGAATAAAAATTGTGTTCCCGTTTACTATTATAACATTTTCTTTTTCGAACAGATTTTTTGACTGTTTTGGATGAGAAAAAGATTAAAGAATTAAACAAAAATGAAAAATTACACTTGATTGTTACTGGAAAGAAGACTATTAAAGATAAAGAAATTATAACAATTAACTTTGTAGAATAAAGTCTTAACTCTAAAACTTGCAGTCCCTCCCCACGTCATAGTACTGTTTTGATAACCATAGTTGGTGTCTTTCTTCATAGGAATCACATGGAATATTATCTACAGTAATACCTTTTGTTTCACACAAAATGTGGCTATATTCTATAAGAAAAATTCTATAATGCTCTTTAATGAATTGTGTTGATAAATCTTGATACTCACAAAAATTCCTAAGAAATTCATCAATTAAGTCTTGATTATCTTGAAAGGACGTATAATATGGGAAAAATGTCATAAAAAAACGATGAAAACTCTCTGTTTGTTTATTTTTTACTTTCTTTTCAATATCTTTCGTAATTATATTAAATATATAATCCCTTATTTTTTTCGTTTTTTGTACACGTGTGCAGTTTTCGTTCTTTCTGCAAAAGACTCTACAAGTTCTTTTAATTCTGTTTCATTTAAAGACGGTATCAACTGTTGTTGAGAATAAACCGGCAATTCACTGAATTCATCTTTGTTGCACTGTTTTAATGCTAGACACTGAAGAGAGCTTGGTGAGTTCATGTTGTTTATTTAGTAGAAAAGTTTTTTATTAAAGTACAGTATGTTTTTAGTAAAAATGTTTTAAATTGATTACATTTTATTAAGATTTCGAAGATTTTTCCTTTATTCGTAGCAGATTTGACAACATTTTACAAAGCACAGCTTAAGAAAGTAGAAGCAAACAGCTATAGATTTGGTTAATTTTTCATTCCTCAGAGTAGATAGTAATGTGCCGATCCTGGATCGCTTTTGGAGACGAACGACTGTAGATTCGGTTAATTTTTCATTGAGATTTGCTGTGTTATTTCTCAGCTTCCTTTATGGTACATTGAACAGTATTTTACATTGCTTTTCGGTTGGCTCCGAAAGTGCGCCAGGAACCCCATATTACTATCTACTTATATATATATATATATCAAATTTTGTCTAGAAGCGGATTGACTGTCTTCTTTTAAGTAATAACAGTCATTTGAATATCTACGTAATAATCTTACCGGGGGAATTGAATTATTTAAAAAGGTTAAGCTACTGGTGTTGTTTAACAATTATCATCTCATTTCAAAGTTTTAGTTCGGCGATTATAATATTGTGGTAGTTAGAGTGACACGAGTGTAACAATTGACCGTCCTCTTGAAAACATTTCACGATTGCTACGTATAATGGCAAGTAGATAAATTCCTTTTTAACATTGGAAAACCCATTTATGAAAATATATACATTGAAAATAAATTTTCAGCTCTTAGTTTAAAGAACAATCTAAAATAAGTGATAACACTTTACATGACACAGTACATAACAAAATTACCAAAAAATAGCAATATCGTATAGCTTAATTGAAAACATTACTGAGAAATAATGTCATTAATATAAAGGTAAGCTATTTTTTGACAGCGATTTAATAAAGCAGAGTAATATTTTATTCTAACCAAATGTATTTCCGAGAAACGAATCACGAGGGGTTCTCTATGCAATAGCACAAGGAGATGCGATTGCTTGTTACAATGTTCCATATTAAATGTATGTGATGAATTGGTAGATTCCATTTTGAACCGAGATTTTGAAACTTTTTTTACACTTAAAATCATCAATGAAAAATCCTGTCTCTTCCTGTTGTACAAATCAAATTTCACATATTTATCTTCATTGATAAGGTGTATATAAATACTGATGAAAACTATAAAGATAAAATTCGCAATTAATTACATACAGCTAAATGTCACAAAAACAGTTTCAAGAAAGGTTCTGAATCGTCAATAAAACACTGTCCAATCTATTCTTAAACTTTGAAGAACTAAACGTATAAATATTTTGAAGTTCATAAGTCACGTGGTTTGTGGACTGTCACAGTTTCAGCACTTTAAGATGATTTGTTACAGAAAAGTGTCGCTTCGGTAGCGAGAGGACTAATGACGTAATCAAACGTTTCAAAAAACCTAATTACTTGTTCTTCTGACACTAATTATTAATAAAAGGTGTATGTTTTATATATTTTTTATATATTTGCAATTTTGTTATTTATTATATCTTCCTCTCCATTCATACTTTGGCTACGTTTGAAATGAAAAGTGTAGAGTGCCGTTTAGTGGTAGAATTCGGTATCCTAAGGATATGACAGCATAAAAAGTTATATCCCTGTACAGGGTTTTTTATGTGGTAATAAGTTTGACAGTATACTACCACATCTATAAGTTACATTTTTACCTACATCTATATATTCATACCACGGGTTGTGTAAAACAACCTCACTGAAGATGAATGCAACATCTTTATCTAACCTTCTTCAGAATTTATAAGTATAATATCAGATGGTAAAATTTTATATTCTCGTACCCATTTGCATACAACATAATTAAACTCTAGTTCCTCTAAATAAAAAAGAAGCTTCTAAAGTGATGAGGGGCTATCAATGTTTTAATAGATTATTTACCTCAATAGATTAAAATAAATAAGAAACCCCGAACTGGTTTTAGCCTTCACATTAGATAAACGCTGATGATGTAACACGAAACGAGAATATAAAAACACTCCCTCTGGGTAACTCGTACACCTCCCGGCATCATATTGCATTGCTGTTACCAACCGGCGCAACTCCTGGCATCGCAATACAATGCTTTCGGGAAATCGTGCACCACCCGGCATCACATTACATTGCTTTTGGGAAATCGTGCACCACCCGGCATCACATTACATTGCTGTTGCAAACTCGTGCACCACCCGGTATCACATTACATTGCTGCTGCGAACTCGTGTACCACCCGGTATCACATTACATTGCTGTTACCAACCGGCGCAACTCTTGGCATCGCAATACAATGCTTTCGGGAATTCCCGCACCTCCAGGCATCACATTAAATTGCTTTTGGGAACTCCTGCACCTCCTTGCATCACGTTGCATTGCTGTTGCGAACTCGAGTATCTCTCTGCATTAAATTAAATTTATTTTGCCCTTTTTAACAAATAAGACCAATCATTATGAGTTGGTAGTACTGATAATAAACGGTCAACTGTACAATAATTTGTTCCGTAAAAATATATCATTTTGTGACAGTTATAATACGTGAACACCAATTTAAAGTTCGCGGTACAATAATATCAGTGTTCATCATTTCCGGGAAAGCATCCTCAGTGCTACACTCAAGTGAGTTTTCCGCCTAAATAACTCTTAGTCAGTCAAGTTTCTATAAATAGACATTGATAACGCTGCTTGAGGGATCCCGTTCGCCGGTGCGGCTTCATAGCACCTAATCTCATACCACCTACAGAAAAAAAGTCGTCATTTAGGTGCTGTGATATTAGGCGCTATAAGGTTAGGTACTGTGCAACGATCCACGGTTCGTTTAGGTGCCGTGAGACTGTTTCAAGTTTCAGTGTCACAGCACCTCTCGCTTTGTTCCAAAGGGGCCTTGGTGGGGACAGAGGGGATGGAGGAGAATCCAACCTTGCCCCTCACCCCGCTCCCGACGACCCGCCATTACTGTCCTCTACAGCAGGGCGAGCAGTCGACAGCACAAGGCGAGGCGACCCGAGATAGACAATTGTCTCCTCGCACAAGAGAAGGGTCCGTGCGCATGGCGTGCGGCGGTTGTTGATTACAACTAATAATGGCACCAAAAATTATTGATCTTGAATTTGAATGAATGTTTAGGCCAAACCGCAAATCTTGCAGATAATCCAATAATGTAAATTATTTGTTTATCTAATTTCATTGTGTTTTACATTTTTTATATAAGTTTTTATCGTCATTGGAATTAAATGTGTTCGAATCGTATATTCCGTGCACTGAAAACCGGTAATAATTTGCATTCAAATCTATATAAAAATAGGCAAAGCCTTAAATCATTCATCACTTATTCTGCAATTTCCCTACGTCAGACAAAGTAAATATTTTATACACGTAAGTATCATGACTTACATAAAAAGCAAATTTATTTGGATTAAAATGTAACATCCATAGGGAATTTCAACCATTAGAAGAACTATAGTTTAGCTTTTTAACCTCCCAATGTTCTATAACAGTGAAATTTGACTCACGAGTTTTATACTTTCAGCCGAAAAATCTAGCTATTTCATGCCAAACTGCTAGATAAGTGTTATAATGAATACAAGTACTATACATATATGATGTTTTTGTGAACCAAATACGAGATTACTTCAAATAACCCGAACGATGTTAGAAGCATTGAAAGACTCGACAGAGTGTAACATAAGTGGTAGCGCACAGACGATTCTTCTTTATCTTAAAATCAATAGAGTTCTTATTTAGACCAATAAGAGCATATGTTCCAAGTTTGAAGTCACTAGGGCCTTTATAATAAGAGTTATCGCACAGACGGACGCACAACAAACCATTTCAATAAAGCCTTTCGATTCTTCATAAAGCGTTAATAAATAGGCGGTTCTTTACATTGCATTAAAAAATATATTTATTTTATAATTACTATATAAACTTATAAGTCAAACTGCAATTTCTATAATTCATTCCATAAAATAACGAAACTAACCTGAGCTTTTTATAGTAAAAAAATCAAACTGTACAAAAATGGATTATATTAGTTATTAATATTTAACTCAATGGTGTTCTCCGTGTTATCAAGATGAGTGATTGTGCCGTTTGCGACGATCTTCTGCCTGATGTGAGTGCCTGTTTGTTCTCAATGTAAAACAAATCTACACTTCGTTTGTGCTGATATTTTAGAAAGCACATGGAATCGCATGGGACAAGTACGTCGTGAATCATGGAAGTGTAAGAACTGCTGCTCAGGTAAGAGTAAATAGCAAAAATAAACAATTACTAAGGACATTTTGGCCAAATTGCAAGAAGAAGTTTTGTCAAAATGGAGGATACCGTTAAGGCTCAATTTGAAAAATATGATATTACTTTTAAGAAACAAATGGGTGAATTTAAGGAGCCCATACCATTTTTTTCTATTTATTATTGCTTATAAATTTGTAATGTTTCTAATTAAATTTTTTTTGTACATATTGTTAATGCTGCTTTATTCTAAGTAATATTATAATAATCTCGTGGTATACTATTTATTAGATTTACACTGCTTTTGGCTAGTTTATGAATTTAGTTTAAGTAAAGACAATGTTATGGAAATATGAATTGGACAATGAACACTAAGATTATTGTAATTATGATTCAACTGAACTCCTGCACGCACGGCTTGAGGTGCACTGGGAGGTAAATTTTATTTATATTATGTATTTTTAGATAATAAAGAAGATTTAACTTTAACTTGAACTTAAAAATTGATTTAAGAATATTATTTTAATATTCTATTAAAAAGTGCATATTGTTGTCTATCAATGGCATGAGTATACATTTTAAAAAGGTGAAGATGTCTAAATTCTTTCAATCTGGCTTATGGGCTTATATGAAATAATATCCATAGTACGATTTAATAAGACCTACATATTACACATAAAAATGAATCACAACATATTCTTATTTCGACAAATTTTTAGTAATCCGTTGAAATGTTAAGAAATTTTATAAGAAGAGGTGGATCAAAATAGTTGCCTGGAATATTTTACAATTTGAAAACTATTCTAATATTGTTTCATAATCGAATTTTAACTGAGTATTTAAAAGTTGTTGACACTCAGTTCATGTTCGTAAAACAGGCAGAAACATTTTAATACAAATTAAATTTCAGAACGGTGCTTGATCAGTAGATACGTAGACAGCAAAATTTTTTTTATATATATACTTAAATATATATACTTATATGTATATATACACTAGCAGTTTTATATATATATATACTAGCAGTTACCCGCGGCTTCGCACGCAATTTTCTGTTGAAAAACTGTACAATATATCTATGTATTCTTTTTCTATAACATAATAAACAGTCTAGAGATAATCGAAAGTCACTCAAAGCTATTCCAATCTCCTGATCCAATTTAGATTTAAGTTTAAAGAACAGAGATTTGGGATCCTGAAGTTGTAAAGTGAAATAGTCTTTATAAGATTAGTATTTCCCTCCCACATTCCATGTTAATTTATTGACGTTCTTCGATGGCTTCAGTAACAATAAGAGTTAGCCTTTTTATCCCAATGACGAAAGTGTATCATACAACTCAAAAATTGCTGCGGTCAATATGGGTCTGTTCTGGTCGTTTAAATTCACCCCCGGTCTTAATCTATTTATAGTTCCACAATTGATTTATGCTGTTGCACTAACCAAAACAATGGTCTCATATGTTGGTTTCGGAATGTAACTTAGGTTAAATTTTGATGATTAAGTGATTTTGATATTTTTACCGATCGCTAAATATGTATTAGGGGTATATGCTTCAAGTATTAGGGCAATATTATCTCCATTTGCTTTTCAATAACTACAGTAAAAAGGCCATACACAGTGTTAAAGGAACTAACCAGATTAGATTACGTTACGTGCAAACATTGACAGCTTTATACAATAAGGTAGTTGTTATAACAGCGTATAAATAGCATTTCTATTGTATTAGATGGATTATTGATCATTGGCGCAATTTAAATTTAAAATTAAATAACTTCGTATTTGCAATCTACATTACACTACTGATTAAGCACTTTACAATAATTCAATATTTACTCAAATCTAAATGTAAACACATGTTTCTGCCTCTTTGATAAACTTCAGCTGAAAGTGTTAACAGCTACTCTAAGTGTTAATTATTCAGACCAAAAGCTATACCGGTTCCAAATTTCAGCACAATCCGTATAGCAGTTTCAGCGTGATTCGAGGACAAATATCTTAACATCTAAACATACAAACATCCAAACATCCATATATCCAAACATTCAAACTTTCGCATTTATAATATTAGTGGGATATATATCTTATTACAGATTGCGCCAGTAACGCACTTATAGCGATTCAATGACAAGAACTTGTAGTTTGTCAAAGTTTGTATGGATATTCTAAAGAGTTGTGTCGTTAGCATATAAAAGAGATTTTAACCTAACAACGGTAGAAAATTAATTTATATATAATAAAAACATAATAGGGCCCAGGACTGACCCTTAGGTACAACAATCCCGATCACCAAATTGTTGGACCGATTTCCATTAATAGAAACAAACTTTTCGCCTGCGGTTAGATAAATAGTCTTTAAAGAACTCTTTAAAGCCGGATTCCCATTAATACCGTAATAGTTAAGTTTTAAGGCCCTGCTCAAGTCAAAATATGTTACCTGAGCAAAGGCTTTAATCTCAAAAGTGTTTAGGACCTCCTTAATTAGTGAATAAACTGTATCAATGGTGTATTTACCTCTTCTATTGTAATAAATTTAGATTGATGTTATTTTCCAGATACGCAAAAGGTTCATCATGTAAAACAGTTTCTATTATTACAGGACAGGTAAAATTTATACTGGGCAACAGCTCTCAGGGAAACTCCTAGACCCTTTCTTAAGAATCGGGCAGATATACATATAGTTAATGGGTTCAAAAACGTATGGTAAATTCGTTAAAATATATTGTTAGATTTTTTATAAATGTCTTTGCTTTCTGAGTTTTTCACTCTTTTGACAGCTTTAATGACCTCATCAATTGAGACTTCTACAAAGATAAATGTTTTCCTTTCAAAATATGGTAATTTCTTATTAAGTTCATTCTATTAACATGATGCTTTTTGATACTACCCTTTATTTGGTGTTAACCGAATTGATAAAACAAATGGTTTAAGTTACTTGGAGTGATATTTATTGATAATGTCGATTGAGATGCTAAATGTTTGTATTTTCGTTTATCTGCACCGAAAACGCCTTATACTGGCGTTAAAAACCTCTCCCAAGGCCTTATATTGGTTACTGCTATTTTATATTTTTGCGACATTGTGAGTTCGCATCTTCTACGGACTTTTTATAACATTTCTAGAGATTTAAATAGTTAACACGAAGCCTGTCACTAGTAGAAAGTTTTGTCGATTTCTCCAAAAACAAAAATTTCTTTCATTTGGTTCAGTTCCCCACTATACCAATAATTTTGATTTCGACCTTTAATCTCACTAACTGTGGAACGTTGTTTTTTCACTGTAGAGGAAAATGTTTATTTATGAACTGAAATGAAGATATATGCATGAACGAGTTTTTGGGTAGAGAATACTCTTCCATTACTAAGTACGACATTCCAATCATGTGAAAACAAATGGTTTGTCAGATCATCAATAGAGGATTCTGAAAAATTAAAATAAAATGTGTCACTTGTACTTTTGGATTTAGCAAGGTTTTAGACGTTTCAGACAAAGTATTCTTTTGAATATTTAAAATAAGCCCATTACGATCCGAGAAAGAAAAATAAAGATGTTGCATGAAATAACCTGATCTAGGCAGACCAAAAAACATTATCAAGACAATGGGCTCCCCGAGTTTACAAAGGAAGTTTACAAGGAAGTAAGGAAGGGAAGTTTACAAAGCAAAACGTAGTTTTTTATAGCGGGTACTACTTCCATGAAAACGAGTAATCTAGGTTTATCTTCTTTAACATACGTTGTATAATCAATTTATATGACGAGAAATGTGTGTGTGTGTGTGTGTGAAATTTAAACTTTTTTCGGATAGCGGGAAGATGAAAATTAATAATATACTTTTTCTAGGGTGTGTAATTTTATATTTCAGTCGCTATGGTAGTTAATCTTCATAAAGACGCTATTGATTTTCTGTGGAAGTTATGAGGCATGTGTGTGCCACATTTTTATGTACATAGGACATAGGGAAGGTCTTCTAAGAATTCCAAGTCCATTTCTACCCCTATGGGTGGATTATATTAATGAAAGATGTAGTTATTGCTATGTATAATACACTGTATAATTCAAAATAAATATTTAAAGCACCTATGAGCAAAAGATATAAGGCAGAAATTACAGGATGGTTTACTAGAAAGGAGTCACTTTAGTTCAGACATGAAAAAGTTGAACTTCTAGTGACAGTCAAGCTCCACGCGATTGAACTAATATGGGCTTAAATTAATTTACATATCGCAAAAATAATAAGTCGTTCACTATTAATTCTATCACAAAATTTGTAAAGAAGCTTTGGAAAAGACTACGCCTGATTGTTGGATGAAAGTTGTAGAGAATACAAAAATAGTTATTGATAACGCTTGAACCAATGAATCATTGCTGGGGGAGGCTGTAGAGAGACTACTAATATTTTGACTGAGGGACAGAAATTCGTCGGAAGACTGTGTCAGTGAACATGAGGTAAACAGTGAAAATATAACACCGATAACAAAGACGATGGTGATAGGATTATGGAAGGTATTCGGCCGCTTCGCTTTGAGGAATATTAATTTCCCTCAAATTATCTGTTAGTGAATTTACAAATATAAGTTTAATTAAATGTTTGTTTTGAGTAAATAGATAATTTAATTGCCTTTCCTTAAATTAATATATTTACCAGAATCATACAAGCCTAATTTAAACATTTCCCTGTTGTGGTTTGTGTGAAAATAAAACTGTCGATATTTTTATCTTGTGATTTTGGCACACGGGGCAAGTTGGTATGTGTGTTTCATTAAGCCATAATGTAGTAAGGTTCCGGCACAGTTACTGTTTACCTCGCTTGTTCTGCACCCTCACTCATAAGTAAAGACTATTAGTAATAAGCATTGCGTGATTTATAAATAAATACAAGTCTAATGAGTTTCCCAAAAAAAACTTGTTACGCCTTTAATTATTAACTTAGAACTCTGAATTATCAGTATGTCGTTCTTTAAGAGACATACAACAAATGATATATTATATTTTAACTGTAATTATTTTTGAATTAGGAGGAGTTAAATTGGAGAAAGCTTTAATTTAAAAGAAAACTGTGTTTTTCTTCATATTTTTGATTATCACAATCAATAAACATATCTAAAATATCTCACTTTCGCTATAATATATACATAGATTAATACTACCTAAGCCGTCAAACTTTTTCAGATGTAATAAAGGGGTATATTTTAATGTGGTAGACGTTTTAAGTGAGATGTTTAGTGTGTGTGAGAGAGGTCGCCGGGATCCTGTAAAAATAACATAATATGTCATAATATAAATTCCTAAACGAAACGTCCGCCGCCTTCAATTCTTCCGGCGAGCGCGTTAATGCAACCCGCACAGCACGTGTCAATAACCCACTCAGAGCTCTCCCCTAACCACGCGACTCAACGGACGGTCGCCCACTGGCCACGGACAGTGGTACGGCCTACCCCTCCGGCGATCCCCACCACTCCCTTTTAGGTGGTGTGATATTAGGTGCTATAAAACTCCAGCACGATCTTTAGGTGCCGTGCGACTCTCGGGCATTTCTTTAGGTGCTGTGAGATTAGGTACTATAATATTAGGTGCTATGAGAATCGGTGCTATTAGACGGTTAAATTTTAGGTGCTGTGAGATTAGGTGCTATTAGATTAGGTGCTGTGAACCCCCACGCGTTCGCCGTGGTTGAAGTTGGCGCATGCGCACTAGCCATGAAGGTGTGCCACCGGCAGGGACAGGAGTGTCCCGCATCTCCCCGCTCCCCGCTGCCGCCGCGCCGCGCCGCTGCACGGCTGATTGCTGCAAGGAATTATTTGTGGCGCCTTCCGTTCTGCTTATGCAATTAACGCTACTGCGTGTATTGCGTTTGTAGCGGCCGGAAGAATTGAAGGAACTCTTACAAAGTAAGGTTTAATGTTATTTATTAAATCATTTTATGAGGCTAGTTATTTATTATCATGACGCTATCAATTGAGCAAACAAACAAAGGCAGCCATCCCGCCACGATGCGAACTGTCTCGCTTTCTTCAACGCCACCTCGCATCTCCTCACCATCTGCTTCGCCAACGGCGTCTGGAGACCTTCCACTGTCCCCACTGGTTTCGCAACTAATGTCCAGGAAAGATACGCGTAATGCTTCTACGGAAACTGACGCATTGTTCCTTAACACCAAGGACGAACTTGTGAGTAAGGCTCAGAAGTTGACTGGAGTGCAGTCATCATTGGTCGACAAGATCCAATCGTTGACACTTGAGCTTGAGTCGACCAGGCAACAACTTACAGAAGCCCTGGGTCATTTGGCTGATGGGGCGTCCAGTGGCGTGACATCTCTATCTGCAGCTGACGTGTCATCGGTTTCCTGTCAAACAGAGGAGTCCATCACACTTCACGTGCCATTAACCCCAAGTGAGAACTTAGCGGGGGTGGAGACTGTAATGGTTGCATGTCAATCTGATGAAGGTTTTCCTCTTGTTATTAGTCAACAGGAACTTGGTGACTCTGAAACATCCATCGAAGCATGCCCTTCAGCTCCATTACCTCGAGATGACACTCCCGCGGTTGAAGTTGTGGCTGAGACGTCTAGTGACCGCTTTGTGGACACTCCTAGCTTAAGTAGTAATTTATTGGAAATGAGGCGTAATAAACGTAAGCTAACTGACGATGAGGTATGGGAGGGACTTAGGGTAATTGACAATGAGGGAGTGCTTGTTTTAATACCTTCAGTATGTCTTACGATTAGATTTGCAGGTAGCACCAACCCCATTGTTGAGGCACTTGGGGACCTGCATAATACGAAGGTGGTACTTGCTCCAATTAGCAATTGTGCTTTAAATGCTAATTTTAACTCTGAAGGTACCCATTGGAGCCTGGTAATTATTGATGTTGTCAGGCAGGAGTTCCAACATATGGATTCCCTGCCAGGTCTTAATCATGAGCTTGCACTTGAGTTCTGTAAGAAAGTAAATAGTGTTTTGATGTTTCCTAGGTTTGTGTTCAAAAACCGTAAATGTAAGAAACAGTTGGATGATTTCAGCTGTGGATACAAAGTTGTTAAAAATGCCAGGTCTCAGGCACAATATTATTGTTATAAAAGTAAGGTTGCCACTAATTCACACATTTTCAACAGAAACACATCACTTAAATTGCATACTAAAAACACGAAGCAAGAAAAGAAATTATGTCAAAAATCAAAAGGTCGAAACCAAAGTACCAACACAGCAAACTCACAACTTGACCAAAATGTCTTATAGTAAATGTACAGATACTCCTAAAAGTAAAAAATTCAAGACGCAAAGTAGTGGTAGTTGGCGACAGCCATGTAAGAGACCTGGCTTGGTTGTTACAACCATTGTTACCTCAGTATAATGTCATGGTTCAATGTCACCCTGGAGCTCCATTGGTGTATGTTTTGGAGTCTCTTGTCTTGATGCGTGAGGAGTTGGGAGCGCAGGACACTGTGATTGTAATGCATGGAACCAATAACACTAGCTCTGACCACTGCTCACGTGTAAATGAAAAACTAGTTTATATAATTAACAACTTCAAGTGTAAAATTGTTTTGACTGAGATACCGTTGCTGTTTGGTGCCACTAAAACTAAGTTAAGTCAAATCAAAGCTTGTAATGGCACGATTTTTTCTCTTGCAACTCAATCCAGAGTACCGTTTTTGATTTTCAACCATCTTCTAGAGAAAAATCATTACGTAAGGAGCGGTCAGCACCTGAATTTATCTGGTAAGAGATTGTTGTGTACGCATTTGTATGCTCTGTT
Organism: Homalodisca vitripennis; assembly: GCF_021130785.1. Classification (NCBI taxonomy): domain Eukaryota; kingdom Metazoa; phylum Arthropoda; class Insecta; order Hemiptera; family Cicadellidae; genus Homalodisca; species Homalodisca vitripennis. Next base: position 122,950 of record NW_025776570.1, read on the forward strand.
GTCTCATTATACAAAGTTCTCTCGAGCCGACGAGCATCTCTCACCAGCCTCTTTTTTATAGAATCAGACACCGTTTCTAATAATTGTAGTAAGAAGTCTATAACCTTTTTGCATCAAAATGTACAATCTGTTGCCTCAAAAATTGGGCCCATTGAAGCCATTCTCCACAGTAAAGAAGTAGATATAGCTTGTTTAACAGAGCATTGGCTAACCCCCGACAAGCGGAGTAGTTTGAATATACAGGGGTACTGGGTTGCTGATATTTACTGTAGACCTAACCTCGCTAGAGGTGGTGTTTGTACACTTGTCAGTAACAGATTCCCTCATCTCGTCTCAGACCGCCAGGTTATCTCTCACCTCAACTACGAGAAGCACTTTGAGTCCTCTGTTGTTGTTGTCCATGTTCTGAACTTGACATTACTGTCACCTTACAGATCTCCAGATGGCGGCTTGTGACGTTTTCATTGAGAGACTGGAGGAGGCTCTCGGAATACTTATGATAAGCAACAGGAATATTATCATATGCGGAGATTTTAATATTCATTTTTGGGAAGAAACTGATAGGAAATTTGTTCAACTATTAGATGTTCTCAATAGTTTTTCACTGAAAATTCTTATTCGAGGAGTGACACGTCCTTGCTCTTCTGGTGGCTCGTGCATTGATAACGTCTTGACTAACATTGAGATCGATCAGGTTTCAGCCGAAATAATTCCTACAGCCTTATCAGACCACGAAGCCCAGTTGTTCTCCGTCTCAGACACCTCTAGTTCGACTGGTAGCAGTCCGAAGATGGTAAAAGCGAGAAGGTTCTCCTCAATAAACGTTGATAGATTTTCTGGTCTTTTGCAACAGGTTAACTGGAACAAACATGTCTTCCCTGATGATGGGGAGGATATTGAGGTCCAATTTTCTTCTTTTATGGATGTTCTTGTACATATCTTTAATTTAGCATTTCCTCTTGTCACTCGCAAGGCCGAATGTGGAGTACGTCCTAAATGGCTCACTGTTGGGGTCGTCAGGGCGAGGGAGGCGTTGAAGGATCTATATTTGCTCCAGCGCGATTTTTCCATCGGCTTTCCATCGCAAGTTGTATAATAAAAGAAAATCTGAGTATCGAAAGCTTATCCAATCAGAGAAGAGCTTTGTGGCTAGGTCTCATATTGAGAATAGTGACAATACAGGAAAAGCGGTTTTGGCAGATTGTGGCTGAATATTCAGGGAAGTGCAAAAGTAACAAACACATAAATGGTTTGATTGATAATGGCTTGTTGGTCTCAGAACCGAATTTGATAGCTGCAAGGTTTAATTCTCATTTCGTTAACGCTTGTAATCAGTTGGACCTTCAGAGCAAAATAACATCAACTGATTCGGGGTTGCCCAGCTCTCCAAGTTCATCGAGCATTTTTTTGCTCCTGCCTCGTACAGTGAAGTGTTGAGTGTGACTAAGGGTCTCAAGGCCAGCTCCTCTTCTGATGTATTTGATATGTCTCCATCCATTGTCAGGAGGGTTGCAGATTCACTCTCGTATCCCTTAACTGTCCTGTTTAATAATTCTATTGACCAGGGACTCTTTCCTTCTGCGTTAAAATCCGCCAAGGTCATTCCTGTCTTTAAGAAGGTAGATAGAACCTCAGTTAACCAATATCGCCCCATCTCAATACTTCCCACGTTGAGCAAAATATTTGAACGATTAATTCACAATAGACTGATTAATTTTCTTAACGAAAATTCCTTACTATCTCCTTCACAATTCGGGTTTCTTAAAGATAAATCAACCACTCACGCGATAAATGATTTCCTTAATACCGCCTTCTCTTCTGTTGACTCTGGCAGTGATACTGCGGGCATTTTTTGTGATCTTTCCCGTGCCTTTGACACCGTCAAACATCAAAGTCTCCTGGACAAGATGGAAAGGTACGGTGTCAGAGGCATCCCTCTAGAGTGGTTTCGTTCCTATCTTTCTGGTCGCTCTCAGTTTGTTGAGATCACCAACAAAGGGGGTAGGGGTAGGTCTGCTCTCTTACCGGTCAAGGTTGGTGTGCCGCAAGGCTCAATTCTTGGCCCTCTTTTATTTAATATATACGTGAATGACCTTAACTCATCTGTGAGGGGCCACTTGGTGCAATATGCGGACGACACCAGTGTACTTATTCAAGCTGACACAGCTCAATCTCTTTCCACCGAGCTGGCTTTTTCACTCAAGAGTCTTAGTTCTTGGTTTTCTGCTAACTATTTATTTCTCAATCCTGAAAAAAACCTCAATAGTTCACTTTAGACCCCACAAGAATGAGAGTGCGTTAGTTACTCTCCTTGACAGTATACCTATCGAGCATTCTTCAACGGTCTGCTTCCTGGGACTCCACATTGATTCCAGATTTGATTGGTCAAATCACATCAGTCACGTCTGTCAAAGACTTGGTGCCAGCATTTACTCACTAAGGTACCTAACAAGTTTTCTGTCTAGAGATACCGTTAGGCAAGTGTACTTTGGTTACTTTGTGCCCATTTTAACATATGGATTGATTTTCTGGGGGACGGCTTCAGGTGGGTTGATCGGTAGGGGTTGATCGGTTTTAAACTGCAGAAGAGGGCTGTTCGACTGATGTGTGGTCTGGGTCATCGTGAGAGCTGTCGGGAGGTTTTCCCTAGGGAAAGCATAATGACATTGCCATCACTTTATATATATTCGGTTGCCACATTTACATTTAAGAACCTTCAATCCTTCCCATCATTTAACCACGTGTATTCTACAAGAAACAGAGATGCTCTAATCATTCCGCAACACCATAATAACACATTTAAAAAATCAATGTCATATATGGGCCCTAAAATCTTTAATGCTTTGCCTTCTAGTATCACAGCGTGCGAGACTGAGACGTCTTTTAAAAACAACTTAAAAAAATACCTAATAAGACAAGCATTCTACTCCATTAACGAACTGGTGAGCGGTGCTCCAGCCTAGTGGACGATATAGATAAGATAGTTTGTAGTTTAAGTTGTAATATTTTATGTTTTAAACTGTTTTTAACTGTTATGTAAATGTGTGATGTTGTATTCTTCTGTTTAGTATTAATCGGTTTTATAATCTCTGACCATGTTCCATGCATGTCTCATGTCAATGAACAATAAAGATTTTGATTTGATTTGATTTGATTTGATTATGAATACAAATTCGAATTCACGTTTTTCAAAACTCTCGTAAAAGGTTACAAAACCTTTTACGGAACTTACGCCTATAAGGTCTTCTGCATAGCTCCCACAAAGAAGAATATCTATGGATGTGTTATGGTGGGGGATTATGGCTGCCTTCTGCTAACGATGTGCATACACCGCAAGGAAATTATTGCATAATGCCTCCTTACATTTTACCTGAAAAAAAGGAAGTATATCTCTGTTCCAATGTCTTCCAGTTAAAGGAATAAATACAGTGCCCTTCATCGCGTTTACGCGTCGAAAACTCCTGTGTAGTCCCTCCGCAGTGAACTACACAGATCAAACTCTCATTTCCATTATGAAATGAAACTCTCAGTAAGTAATGTGTAGGTCTTAGGCATCCATAGGTTTATCGTGTACCCATTGATTGTTCTACTGTATTTATAACTTATCAAAAGTAATTAATTTTAAAATCTATAAGGACTTGTAAACACATATCAGTAGTATCCAAATAACGAATACATTTTAATGTAACATTTTTAGATAACATTATTAGGAAATAGAATCATATCAATTAATTTGGCTTTGTTCAACAAAGTTGTAACAATTATACACAATGTTGAACCATTATTTCAACTGATTAGTAACACCATAATTATGTAATGCTATGTTATATTAATATGTCGATGTCCGACCGTCCGTCTGAAGTCAACATCTATATTATTTCAAAAATTCAGCTTTATAGTTTTAACTTTAAGAAAAAATTTATTAACCCCTTTTAAATTTAGTTTATTATATTATGTAGTAGATTATGAGTAATATTGAGTAATATTATGTAGTAGTAAGGTAATATAAATGTTTCAAGACTGAGTGGCAAATATGTAACGGAAAAAACGGTAAACCAGGTTTGGTAAAACTAAGCTGGGCCATAATAATTTTAAAATAATAGACGATTGTAGTAAGGAAAACATAAACGTTATTTTACTAAAAATAGCGCATCATAAATATTGCTTCATCCAATTTTAAAGACGACGTCCCCACGTATCTACAAGATACGTTCAAATTATTGCCCGTTACATAAGTTTTCATATTAGTATTTAAATAGAATAAGTGCACACACGAAGTCTCTATAAAATTAGGCTGTATGTATTGCGATAGTAAGAATAGGCTGTTTTTAACTTCTTATATGTACGAAGTTAATATATGCGTGTATTTAGTTTGTTTCAAAATATATTTATTCTGTTTTTCTCATTATCGCCATGGTTACCACAAGACCGATGTACCAATATTTGCTAAAGCTCAGGCATATTCTGAGTAGTGACTATCATCGCACTCAGTGTTTCTCATATACAAATAACGTTTCGTGCACAATTTCAAGTGTCTAAGTCAGTATATACTTCAGATATCGTGCGGATAGATTAACAACCAAACAGCCAGACCAGCAGAAAATAATTTTTCCCGCCCACAAGCGATAGGCTTCGTTAAAGCCAAGTAATTAAAAGTAGTAGATTTTTACTAAATATAATATAACTCCTATACCGGGTGCCTTAAAAATCCCCCATCCCATTACATTTCTTATGAAGAATGATCGAGTAGTTTATTGTGGGGGATGTTTATGTGACCATATTAGGAATTTCTTATGTATGAAATTTGTTACGCCCCAAATAAGGTAATCTCTGGGTAAGTCAAAGAATGAATTAAAGACAAAGATCGAAGATGCCTGCTACCTTATCACACCAAAAGTTGTATAAAAATTAAGACGCAGTTATGAATCCAGGCTTTATTTTTGTCAAGAAGTACGCGGTATTCATTTCGAGCATATCATTTGAGTGATAATGAGGAGAGGTTTTACGATTTTTACCATTTAATATCCACAAGCAATAGGGGTTATCAAGGCAATAAAACTTTAATTAGCAACTTAATTTGATAAGGTAATCGTAGACACCTCTATATTGTGTCGTTCTTCTTCTTTGTTTGATACCTTCAAAATGAGGTGTAACTTGCTAGGGGTTTGTATTTAAATTTTAACTTACACTAAATGTTGTAGGGAGTCAAAGGTTTTCATACATAAAACACTCTTTATTTGGTCATTTAAACATCTTTCAATGTAAATTACTCCATATTTATTTATAAGAAAGTTATTGGGAAGGGATAGGTAGAACATTTTAGATATCCGGTACCTATTTTAATGAGCACAACGGTCATAAGAGTAAGGAATAATACTATCGCCTTCATTGCCGTTCCCCGTTAATTCTATAAATTTAATTATAGGTTTCGTTCACCAATGCTAAGCTGTTGCAAATTTATTTAGCAATACAATATCCTGTTGTCACCACTGTCCAACACTGACTACTGGCTAACTGACTTTGCCAAGTGTCCTGCAGAGGACGTTTTATCTAAACCGCAGGAACCATAAGTAGCAAAGCGGTAAAATTTTCATTTTATCACACGTGTATAAAATTAGTATGTATAGGATAACCCACTAGGACTTATATGTGATTTGTTACTGATAAGATGATAGTGGCATTCAAATGCTATAATAGTGGAACATGCTATTCCAAAAAAATTTTAAGGTGGACATTATACTGATATTTAGTGAACATAAAAATGTTTTGATAGTAGCACAATCCATTTGAAAGAGATTGGAAAGGTGGACATTAGTCAGATATTTAGCAAGTTAGTGAACATAAAAATGGTGTGATAGTGGCACATGCTACTTGAAAGGAATATGTAAGATGATATTATTCTGATATTTACTAAGTTATTTACATACAATTGGTATGATAGTGGACATACTACTTAAAAAGGAATTGGTAAGATGATATTATTCTGATATTTAGCAAGTTATTGACATAAAAAAGGTATGATAGTGGCACATGCTACTTGAAAGGGATTAGTAAGATGTTTTTTGGCTGATATTTAGCAAGTTATTGACATACAAAAGGTATGATAGTGGCACATGCTACTTGAAAGGGATTATTAAGATGATATTTGGCTGATATTTAACAATTTATTAACATACAAAAGGTATGATAGTGGCACATGCTACTTGAATGGGATTGGTAAGATGACATTAGGCTGATATTTAGCAAATTAGAGACTGTAAGGTTTTGTAGGGTTGGTTTAGTTTAAGATTAAGGTTGTGACATATTTTGAGCAAGGGTTGCTGTGAGAGGATTTAATAATAGGTTAGATTGGCAGTACAAATACCCTCAAATGAACCAACACATTTATTTGTGCAAAACATTTCATTAAATTGATTAATTGATTGCGTCAATCGACATATTAAGCACAAAACTTAATGTCTTAATACTTTGAAGACATATTTAATATTAAATTATTCATTACAATTTATTTTGAATTTAATTCATTATAACATTTACTAGTAATTTTGTAGTGTTGCAATAATAATGAGTTCATGGACTAACATGAGAAACTTTCTTTAAAATAGCTAAACATTTACATGAATTTATATTTTCGAAATTGTGAACATTTAAATAGATATGGAATTGAAAATGATTAATGAACCCTAAAATATACTAAGTTCTTAAAATTACTTACATTTTATTTCACATCACACTTATTACGCCTAGAGATATTTTTCCGCACACGAACACAAACACTCCCGAACTTCACTTTTCGAATTCCCGGCCTCCACTTCCACCTCTCCTCCTTGTTCTTCAGTTTTGATGTTCTTCTCCCGCCAGCTCATTGACCACGCCTCTGCCAAATCTCTCCATCATAATTGGTGAGTAACAATTTTCCATATCAGCATGGCTGTCCCTTACATTGTCGCACGGTTTTTACAAATAAGCATTTCCTGTTTGTTCACCATCGGCGTCTGGGCGGATGTGCGTATCTACTTACATCCGGAGGATGTTTGTCTCGAATTGCAATACGAGACTTCCTTTCCAGCAACTATCTGTACATCTATTCTATGAATTTTATTTTACTAATAATACATATGTCTTACATTCCCCTGGCTTAATGACGATTCTACCTACGAATCGTACTTATTGTTTAATTAGGGTTATCCATTGGGTAGTCACGTTCATGTACTGTAGGCTTCAGAAAATTTTATTTTGATGTTGTTAATGTGGATGAAGTAGAGGTCTATAAAAAGAAGTAGTGTTATTATAAAAGTCCAGGCTAATAAAATGTACAAAATGAGTTCCATGTTGTTTACTATGTTTTTGTCGTCGTGCTTTAGCTGGAAGTGGTGTTGTCTTTGTAGATTGTGAACAAAGCAGGTGAAATGCTCAGGTAGCTCGGAGAGTAGGTAGTGTTGTTGTGTTGAGAATGCTGTGTAGACATCTTCCTTGTTGTCTGCCAAGTCATGTATTTGGTGTTCTGTCGCAATGTCACAACACCATTCGAAGAAATCTCCGACGAACGTGAGCGATCTTCTGTTTCTATCTGGTTGCTGTCTTTGGATGAATGGGAGGTGTTCTGCTACCATTTGTTGATGTATGAGGGTTTATAATGTGGAAAGGTTGCTCTGTATCTTGCAATAGGTTTGGGAGTTGTTGAGGTTTTAGGGCAGAAATTTAGAAAGGGTTCGTTTTTAGGTAAATTTTGCTGTGTGTTGAAAGGAATTTTGTATAATATAGGGATGGAACTGGTATAAGGTAGTGTCTGGGACATTGGAGTGAAGTACGCTCCTTTGAAGATTTGTACTAGAGGCTTATTGGGTTCTTCTGTGTTGTGGGTTGATGTGCTGGCAAAGGTGGTCGAAAGAGGCATGGCAAGTGCTGTGAGTAGTAGAAGGAAGTGCTGTGAAGACTTCATTTTTCTCGTGGGTGGTCGGGATCGGTTAGAGTGCTGTAGACTGGTGTCTTGTAGATTGTAGTGGTGTCTTGTAGACTGGTGTCTCAGGTTGTAGTTGGCTTTTTGGTGTCGTAATTCTAAAACTTAATATCTACAGGTTACATATACATTTTAGTTTAATATTTTATAATTAATACACATTTATGCCTAAGGATTTTATTTACAGAAATCTTTTAATGACCTCTCGATGGTGTGTCGTATTTCCCAAGCTCTATGTAATAATGTTTTTATTAAGCATCTTAATCTCTAGTGTTCTTAAATAAGGTTCGAAATTATGTTATTTTATTACATTACAAAACGATACTACGCACCTTTGTTTCTGAGGCACATGTAAAATCCCTTCTTTGTGCTTATTGTCCATAGTCATTATTATGATCATAATATATGTTGCCAAATCAAGGCTGTATAGTTTGTTAATGAGCAATATTGCCGTGCTAATACATACTATGTTAAATATATGTTACTTTCCTTCAATGTTAGATTAGCTATGTAATAATTAAACATGTTATATAAGTCATTTTCATGTCATATATTGAAGTATTTGTTTATCCTAGGATTATATAAAATAGAACATGTATGTCTCTTTCTTTGAGATGCATCTCAGGAAAATTGAGTCCTTGTAGGGTATATTATGTTAACATTGCTATCTACTAACTTAAATAAATATGATATATATATAGTACACTTTATCATATTTTTATATTCTTTATTACTAGGCTATGTATACACGTATCCCTCAGGTAAGTATAATATGTACGTTGTGTCAAGTTAGAGTACGCTATGTTATTGTAGTAAACGAGTACGTGGGAAACATTACTTGCATACTAAGCTGTCTGAACCACCAGGGCCCTTGGCGACCCAGACCGCTGGTACAAGGCAATGCCCCCTAGTCATAGTCACAACATAGTCGGTGTAGTATAGCGTGGGAAGTTAGTTGAGTTAGCAGAAAACTTATCTGCCTGGGAGACATACCAGAGTCACGGTCAAGTCTTACTAGCCAGTCTAAGTACGGTTACCGTGGGTTACAGGCTCTGCTCGTGTCGTGTCGTGTGTGCTGTGTTAGTGTCCTGTGTATTGGGATTATCTATACCAATATCTTTGGTACGTGTAACCTATCACTTAATCACTAAATTACAGTAAACCTCACATTAAAATACAAAGTTAGGCGTTTTTAATTTTCTAAAACTTTTATGTCTTTATTCTCTATCGTTTTCCGACACAACATCGAGATTTTAATATACATTTTTATTTCTGTTATACTTACTTCAGTGACTCTCAAGGTTATATAACGTTATAATGAATCATTCAAAACCGTAATCAAGTTAACCGGTCTCTCAACTCCTGGCATAATTAATACACATTTATGCCTAAGGATTTTATTTACAGAAATCTTTTAATGACCTCTCGATGGTGTGTCGTATTTCCCAAGCTCTATGTAATAATGTTTTTATTAAGCATCTTAATCTCTAGTGTTCTTAAATAAGGTTCGAAATTATGTTATTTTATTACATTACAAAACGATACTACGCACCTTTGTTTCTGAGGCACATGTAAAATCCCTTCTTTGTGCTTATTGTCCATAGTCATTATTATGATCATAATATATGTTGCCAAATCAAGGCTGTATAGTTTGTTAATGAGCAATATTGCCGTGCTAATACATACTATGAGCATAATACCTATTTTTTAAAGCGATTCTTGCATGACTATGTAGTAGCTTTTTACCCTCATATATTATGAAATTATTGCGAATATACTTTTCACTCTCTTCAAATTTTACTAGAAGGCAGTGAGTGCATAGTGATGTTCATGAGAAATATTGTATATATTATTCTTGAATATTTTATTATTGCTCAAGTCCCTTCATATTTGTTTTATATTCTCTTATAGAATAATTTCATTCTAGCAACATGTATTGGTTGTTCTGTTAACCTTCCCCTGTGGTAAATTTCTACTGCATATGTCACTTCGTTAATTTTTTTCTTGACAACGAAAGGACCTCTAAATGGTGTTTGAAATTTACTATATTTTTTTGTGTGGTCTTTCGGGAAATGGACCAAGACTTCATCGCCGGGGTTTAAATCCAAATGAGTTTTGTCACGGTCAAAGTATTTCTTTTGCGCTTCCTGGGCTTTTTTCATGATTTTCGGCATATCTTTGCGTATTTGCTCTAAAATTTCTATATTTTCCAACACCATTTTTTTCGGGATTAACCTGTAAATATATACAATCAGACGGTAAGTTAGCTTCGTAACCAAACATGAGGTAGTGCGGTGTGTAGCCTGTTGAAATGTTTACAGACGTGTTGTAGGCAAAGGTAACTATTTGTACGTATTTTGACCAAGTTTGGGGTTTTTCCACAACGTAATGAGATATTGCCTTGATTAGCGTGTGGTTGTATTTTTCAACCGCACCTTGTACTTGTGACATATAAGCAGCGCCTGGCCTTTGTTCAATCCCGAGTGCATTTAGTAACTGTGAAATTACAGAATTCATAAAGTGCGTTCCTCTGTCATGATTAATAATTCTAGGAAATCCAAATGTGCAGAATAAATTTAATAATTTTTGCGCTACTGTGTTCGCATCTGCATTTCTACAAGGGGTTGCAAATGCCATTCTAGTGCAGGCATCGGTTGCAACTAGGATATATTTGTAACCATTACTTTGTGTAATATTACCTACAAAGTCTATTGTTATTCTGTCTAAGGGTTTTATGGAGGGTGGAATAGGTTGTAGTAGGCCGTAATTTTTGTTCGTTTTTGGCCTACGTAGTTGACATTCTTCACAAGATTTTGTATATTGGAGGATATCACGGTACATATTCGGCCAGTGATATCGTAATTTTATTTTTGAAGCTGTTTTGTAATGTGATAAGTGTCCACCCGTGTAGGGGTTGTCATGGAATATTTTTAATATTTCTTGTGTTTGTTTTTGGGGTATAGCCAATAAGTTTCTAGTTTCTTGTCCGTTGAAGGTTTTGAAATATAACAATCCATCTATTTCTTCGTAATGTCTTGAAGCCCGTCTGATTTTTTTATTTACCGCCTCAGGTGAGGTCATCGCAAGGCGTATTTGTTTTAAATAACTGTCTTGAGCTTGTTAGTAGGGGTAGATTTGTCTGTATTAAAGTATTGACAGTTAAACACACGTCCGTAAAATTCTTCATCCAAAGGTTGTTCTAAAGGATTTCTGCTTAAGGCGTCTGCTAACACGTTTGTAGCGCCACGTTTATGTTTTACTACAATGTCGTAGTCTGTTAATGACAGTGCTAATCTGTTTAATCTAGTGGAAGTGTGCTTAAAATTTTTATAAATCTGTAATGCGGCACAGTCCGTATAAACTGTTGTTTGTCTACCAAGCGTGAATTCTCTGAAGTAGTTCACAGCATAGGTTAGTGCTAGCATTTCACGTTCAGCATTACTGTAACGCATTTGGGTATTTGAATATTTTTTTGACATGTAATAAATTGGGTACATTCTATTATTTTCTTCATCTAACTGTACTAACGCTGCTCCGCATCCAATCAAACTGCTATCTACATAAATGTGTGCTTCCCTGTTGTCCTTCCAATGTGATAGTAATGGTGGGTTTGTCAAAATTTGTTTGATTTTTATAAAAGCCTGTTCACATAGATCCGTCCATTTAAATGCCATGTTTTTATTTGAATCTTTTATTATCTCAGTAAGGGGTTGTGCTATTTTGGCATAATTTTGGATGAATCTGCGGAAGAATCCTGAGCATCCTAAAAAATTGTCTCACTTGCCTTACACAAGTTGGTCTTTTAAATTCGGTGATAGCTTCTACTGACTGTTTTTGGGGTAAAATGCCTTCCCGTGATACCTCGTGTCCTAAAATGTTTACACTTTTGTAGAGAAATTTACACTTTTTTGTATTTAGTTTCAAATTAGCTTTTTCTAGTTCTTCTAATATAGTTTCTAGATTATGTAAGTCATTTTCAAATGAGTCACCATAACAAATTAGGTCATCCACGTAACAGAGATGACTTTATTATAAAGGTGACGGTTTAATATCGCATTCAAGGCTTTACTAAATAATGTGGTTGAAGTTGAAAAGTCCCATCGGCAGTCGGCAAAACTGTAGAAGTCTATCAGGTGTTTTTATGGCTAGGATGTGCCTATCTTCTTTCCTAACCTCCATGGAATAAAAATGCATTTTTAAGGTCTAATTTTGTAAATGTTGTGCGCTTTGTTCAAAGAGCTTAAAACCAGGTTTACTGAAGGAATGGGGTGGGCATCTGTTTTCAACTGTTCATTAACCTTCCTGAGATCAGCTACCATTCTGTCGCTTCCATCTTTATTTTTCACTAAAAATACTGGGCTTGCATATTCTGTGTAATCCTGACATTCCTCTAATATTTTTGCTTGTACTAAATCGTCCAATAATTTGTTTAATTTTTCCCTTTCTGTTTTAATCTGCCTATACGGTGGTGAGTTTACAGGTTTCGTATTTGGTTTTAATTCGAGTTGAACAGGAGGTATGTTTGCAGGAGTTAAATCGATTACCTTTGTTGTAAATATGTGTCTGTATTTTTGTAAAACGTCAAGGACTTGTTTGTGTTCTTGGGAGGGTTAAATGTGGTGAGATATCAAATACTATGCCGTCCTTATCTGTCAATATTGTTTTTCCTGTGTCACTTTTAGTGGGATGGTTGTTCCAGGGTAGGCTGTGCTTCAAGAGTTGGGTAATGTATATGTCCTATCGTAGTATGTGAAGGTATCCTTTTTGGGAAATTTGATGCATTATAAATATTTACAATTGTATCTGTACCATCTTCCCCTTCTGTAAGATATGCATGACATTTCTTTTTTATTCTTAGATTTCCTATCTGTTTTGATGGCTGTTCGAGACTCTATAACCTTTTAAAGAGCTAATCCTAATGTGCTAATGTGGTGCTATAATTATGTCTTGTGGGGCTGTTACCTCTGTTACTTGCTGTACTTCTAATTCCTGTGTGTTTTTAAAAATTCTTGATGTCTAACTGCCACTGTTCATTCATAGGTATTATATGTTCAATCTGATATTTGGTAATTTTTTATTGTTTTATTTTTATAGTTTAACTCCACGCAGTTCTGAAATAGGAATATGTTTCCTACCAATATAGGGCTGTTTAGATCAGGTGTCACATAAAACGTGTCTTCAAGTATTACTTTGCCAATTTTTATGGCGATCTTTGTTGAACCCAAAACTGTTAATGGTATACCGTTAGCCGATATCAACGAGGGTATGTTGCTAGTATTTAATTTTGTTTCACAAACTAGGTCTGCTCTAATAATGTTTATGTTACATCCTGTATCTATAATGCAGGGTACTGGATGTCGAGGGTTTGTGGTCAAGGCTACGTCTATTGTTAGGACAGGTATCTTCTTCTTGGTTTTATTTTCGCAATTAAATATGAGTTCATAAATATCCTCTAATAATAATGTTTTATTTTTCCTCGGTCTGTGTATCCTGTCTTGCGTTATTTCTTGCAAGTTAGTACAATCTATCATATTCTGTTTCTTCTGTTGCTCTATGTGATTTAAAATCTGTATAGTGTCTATCTCAATGGTTTCTTCCAATCCAGTATGTGTGTTTACCTCCCCCATACTACAATCTGGGTCCTGTTTTACGTGCGCTACCCCCTTTAATACACTAGGTTTTATCTGTCGTGTGAAATTTTCTGAGACTGCAAGGTTTCTTGTAAAGCTGGGTTTATTTATATTTGTTGTCCCCGAGGGGTTTGGTTCGCTTAGGGTTGGTGTTGGGATTGAAGACAGATTGAAGTTTTATGGTGTGTATAGGCTTTTGCATAATAGGTTGTTCAATTTCTTCCATCTTCTTTAAGGGTGGGAATTCTTGATTATAATCTATGGCTTTAAATATCACTTCTGAACTGGTCTTTCCAGGGGTTGATAGTGGTATTACTTTGGGGTTAGTTGGAGTAAATGTCATAGACTTTATACATTTGTAAGTTTGTCGATTCCTTTGGTTAAAATCTATAGTGTTATTTGTTTTCGCTTTTAGTAAGGGGGAAGTTCGGTAAGGGTTAGTATAACCTCCCCCTATTTCCCGTTTTTTTGTTGATTCTGTTTATAATAATTAGACTTGTAACATGATTCGATATTGTGGTTTGTTCGCTTGCAGTACCTGCAGAACAGCTCTTGTGTATTGTTGGTTTTAGGTGCCAAGCAGTTTACTTTGGGTTTGAGAAGTTAATGAACGTTGCTTGAACCAGCATTGTTCAGTATTATGGTTGTTTTTACGGCAAATAGTGCAATACCTATTTTGTCTAGCAGGTTGTATTTGGGAATGGTTTTGTCTTCTCCTATCACTGAAAGTAACGTGTTTAATCATAGGTGGCCTTTGGGTTTGTTTGGGGTAGTTTGAGCTTTCCATATATCTATTCTGGTGAGGACTAGGTGTTCTATCATATCTTGGCTTATATTTTGAGTTTTCATACGGGGATGGAGACCTTTCGTACCTGTGGTTATGATTTGAAATTTGGTTTGTAGTTAGGGTAGCTACTAAATTGGTTAGGGTGTTAACTTCTGCTTGTAGTTTATGGATGATGTTTTGTTCATATAAGGGTGTACTATAGGGTCTGTTTGCTGCAACCCTATTGTATCTTTCTTTGTTTTTTCATTTGTGTTAGAACTAGCTGTTCTGTAATTTTTAAATTAGTCTCTAGATCACTTAAGGTGTCGTTTTTCAGTCCTATAACTCGTTCACAGATTTCTGGTTTTTAGTCCCTGTATGATAAAATGTATAATTTGCTTGTCCTGTATTGTGGGGTCATATCTTCGGCATGTTGTTAATATATCTACAAAATAGGTTAGTGTTGGCTTGTTCTCTCCCTGTATTTTGTGTTCTAAAATAATTTGTAGACTCTGAGTTTGTGCTAATGGAGTGAAAGCCTCTATGAAACTTTTAGCAAGTTGATCCCATTGTATGACTACCCCTCGTTGTTTTTGCCTGTAGTGTTTGAACCAAGTTAGTGCTGTGCCTGATAAATGCGCTGGGAATAAATTAACTTTAGTGTTATCTGTCCATCTGTTTGAAGTTGCTGCAACTAAGAATTTGTCTAAAAAAATCTTGTGGATTTTCGCTCTGGAGACCTGTGTAAGTCCCAGCAGATATTAACGGTATGTTTTCCCCCATGGTTACTGTGTTCGTTCTGTCAGGTAGTGTGAGTGGCTCGTAATGTTGTGCTAAGGTTGGGGGTGCTTGTGTCTTGATGTCCGCCTCAGGGTTATGTACTATGTCGTATAAATTTGTTCTCTGCACTAGAAAATCCTCGATTGTAGCTAGATCCTTATAGTTTTTCCCTGTCCTCTTCACTTAGGTGAGTTTTTTCGTGTAGTTAAATTATTAAATTATGGTTTTAATATTAGGGTGACTTGCGCTTATACGTGTTAAGTTCTTAAGTGCCGCTAGGATAGGTCTGAGGTCTGCTACAGTGTCTGTGTCTCTAGATAGAATTCCATTTTCATTTAATATTTTTATTATGTCACTTTTGGAAGTCCTATATGTGTCTAATGGTATTAAATCTTTATGTAGTATGGTTTCCATTTAATTATACATGTCCATTGACGTACCTCGTTAGTTTACTTGGCGTTACTCTAATTACGGGTTTGAAAATATTTTTGAGTTATTGGAAATTTAATTTGTCTTCTAGGTAAATGAGTGGTTTGTCACTGAAGTAGGCTATTTTAGTTAAATACTTTCTTATGAATATTATTTAGTTCTAATTTATACCTAGCCTATGAAACTATGTGCTTGCCCATGTGAGGAATTTGAATGCCAACCGAGTTTTAGCGCCTCCACCATGTAAGGTTTTGTAGGGTTGGTTTAGTTTAAGATTAAGGTTGTGACATATTTTGAGCAAGGGTTGCTGTGAGAGGATTTAATAATAGGTAAGATTGGCAGTACAAATACCCTCAAATGAACCAACACATTTATTTGTGACAACATTTCATTAAATTGATTAATTGATTGCGTCAATCGACATATTAAGCACAAAACTTAATGTCTTAATACTTTGAAGACATATTTAATATTAAATTATTCATTACAATTTATTTTGAATTTAATTCATTATAACATTTACTAGTAATTTTGTAGTGTTGCAATAATAATGAGTTCATGGACTAACATGAGAAACTTTCTTTAAAATAGCTAAACATTTACATGAATTTATATTTTCGAAATTGTGAACATTTAAATAGATATGGAATTGAAAATGATTAATGAACCCTAAAATATACTAAGTTCTTAAAATTACTTACATTTTATTTTCACATCACACTTATTACGCCTAGAGATATTTTTCCGCACACGAACACAAACACTCCCGAACTTCACTTTTCGAATTCCCGGCCTCCACTTCCACCTCTCCTCCTTGTTCTTCAGTTTTGATGTTCTTCTCCCGCCAGCTCATTGACCACGCCTCTGCCAAATCTCTCCATCATAATTGGTGAGTAACAATTTTCCATATCAGCATGGCTGTCCCTTACATTGTCGCACGGTTTTTTACAAATAAGCATTTCCTGTTTGTTCACCATCGGCGTCTGGGCGGATGTGCGTATCTACTTACATCCGGAGGATGTTTGTCTCGAATTGCAATACGAGACTTCCTTTCCAGCAACTATCTGTACATCTATTCTATGAATTTTATTTTACTAATAATACATATGTCTTACAAGACGTGTAAGTGATATAATAGTGGCAAATACCACTTGCAAGGAATTGGTCAGATAGACATTAGTCTGATATTTAGGAAGTTAGTGACATACAAATGGTATCATAATGCACATGCTACTTGCAAGGAATCGGTAAGATGGACATTAGCCTCATATTTAGCAAGTACTGATAATGGCCAAGTTAGTGACGTACAAATTGTATTATATAGGCACTTGTTACTTACAACGAATTGGTGTTACATAGGTGGTACGATAATGGCACCTTTTATTGCAAAGTGGTAAGCTTGACAATAATTACGAAATTATTTGTAAAAAGAGGTATGCGCATTCACGGACTCAAGATTGTAGTAGGATGGAACGGGAAAATGGCATGATAAAATAGTTAATCACATTATGTACCAGGCATAA